>NC_134867.1:18891413-19194444 GCF_049852395.1 Peromyscus maniculatus bairdii
TATTTTTAAAGAGGCTTTGGGCTTTTAATGTGTTGAACTTTTAAAAGACTGTGGAACTTTTAAAAGTTGACCTGTTTTACATTGTGATATTAACATGTAAACTTGGGGAAAAGGAAACTTTTTGATTCAACAGTGATTTGTGTGTAAAGTGGACAAGGGTAGATTTCTGATGGCTGATCTTGGTTGTTACTTGACATTTGGGAAGACATAAACTCAATTGAGGAATTGCCTCCAGAAGATTGACCTGTTGGAAAAATCTGCCCTGCATCTATCTGACTCTAATTGAGGTAAAAAGATTTAACCTACAGTAGGCAGTGCCATTCTTAGGCAGATGGGCCCTTACTGTACAAAAAGAGTAGCTCAGTAAGCCACAAAAATAGTAGCTGAGTAAGCCAGAGGAAGCAAGCCAATAAGTAGCATTCCTCTATGGTCTTTGCCTTAGTTCCTGTCTTGAGTTCCTAAGGCTTCTTCAGTGGTTGACTGTACCCCCTAAGTTAAATAAACCCTTTCATTCCCAGTGCCTTTTGGTCATTCTTTTATCACAGAAATAGAAAAAAAGAGAGAGACTAGAACATTGAGTGGTCATAAAGCAATGGAGCCTTATTACCACAGTCTGAAACCATGAACCCAAGTATGTCTTTCCTCTTGTTTTTCTAAGCTATTTTGCCAGTCCTGGCCATGGGAAGCTAATATAGAAAATTGACATAGTTGCTGCTGTTATACCTAATAATGTTCATAAGGTTTTAGAACAGTATTAAAGGTAAAAGGAATTTTGAAAAGTTTAGAGGTACACACCACAAAAACTTAGAATTCTGTAAGTAGAGTTTAACTAAAAGCTATGGTAAGAATGGAGAAGATCAAGTATTCCTCAGAATACACAGAATTAAAGCTAGTTTCTCATGGTTTCAGATGTCAGTGAAGACTGTTTAGAACTAGAAGGAAATGCCACTCATGTTATACTGTGGCTAAAATCTTGGAAAACTTTGTATGTCTCCTGATATTTTATTGTGGAACACTGAGTTTAGAAATGATATACTAATTAATCTGAAAGAAAAGTTCAAGAGAAGACTACACTTACAGTGTGCCATGGGATTGCTGTTTTGTTTAACTAAGTTTTCAGTCAAAATAAGGCCCTGAAGCCTGGGCATGAATGTTTAGAACTCATAATTTGACTAGAAGAGAAGCACATTTAAGCCGTTGGCCTCGGAGGCTGTGGATGCTGAAGACTTTATTACCGCTAACAAGCAGTCAGATACTTTGCATTGAGGTCATGGAGATTTTTGCCATGCTTTCAAAAGGAAGCTGGACACTGTGTGCAAGGGTTGTATTCCTTGCAGGCAGCCCCTAAGATGGCACAGGGTAAAACTGTGGAGGTGAAGCTGAAGATCCAGTGGAAATCTTAGGAAGTTAGCCGACCAACAACAGGAAATCTCTTTCCAGGAAAGTCACAGGCAGTGAGTAGTGACAGTCCCCAAATGCCTCTGCAGACTGCACCTAGCAAGGCCATAGGGTGAGGTCGGAGCTCATGTTCTGATATCACCTGCTCCAGATGCTGACATGGGAGGTTGGTTGTTCATCTGTTTTTACTTGTGCTTTGGTCCAATTCTCCATGTACTTTACTTTCTTATCTTTCAGAATGGGGATGCTTGCCTTCCAGCCACTGTATATTGGGAGTATACAACTTTTCATTTTATTTTATAAAAGCTCACAGCTCATAATTTTTCTTGAGTTTCAAAAGAACACTAAGTTTGTGAGCAATGTCAGAACTGCAAAGATTTGAGGAAATTTTGGAGGACTAAATGAATTTTGTACTGTTAGATGAACAGGGACATTTTTGGGCCAGGGCAGAATGTTATAGTTTGAGCCAGGAATGTCTATCAAATACCAATGTGTTGAAGACTTGATCCCCAATGCAGCAATATCCAGAAGTGTGAGTGAATGAATTACCAACTGAACAATCCATTGATGAATTTGTAGCTAAATGACCTGTTAAGAGGTTATGAAAATTCAGATAATGAGACTTACGGTAAGACATCTCATTCTTGATTCTCCCATTGTTCCTGCTCTCCAGTCCCCCCCCCCTTTTTTACTTTCATAGTTCCCATGAATTGATCTACTTTTCTTTGCCATACTCTTCCTCATAATGTTTCTGTCTTGTCAGAGGCCTAAAGGCAAAGAATCCAGCTGAGAATTGACTGAAATCACTGAAATGTGTGAGTCAAATATGTATTTCTTCCTTAAGCTGTTTTATGAAGTACTCTGCCCTCACAGGAGAAAGTTGACTCATACAGATTGACTCAGCAAACAAACAAAAAAGTAAAAGCAGCAACTATTTCAAAAGAAAACATTCCATAAAGTGTGGGAGCCCACAGAGATTTCAACTTGTGGTTTGACTCAACATCAGAGTTCATGTTTCTCCCCAAGGCTGCATAATACGGTGTAGAGGCATGGTTACCAGGTTTCTTATTCTTCAAGGCCTAATCACAAGGTGCTTTGCCATGGAGCATAATTACCACGTGTTTTTAAGGGTCTACACTTGGTTGTATGTTGTGCTTTGATCTTGAAAAGGGGAGGTCCTTTACCTCTCTCCTTGCTAGTGTATAAAAAGCCCATTAGAAATAAATTCGAGGCTGCTGGGTATTGACCCAGGGCCCCCCTGAAGCTATCCTGCATCGCTATCATTTTTCTTCATCTACTTCTATGTTTACTATCTAACGTTTCTCGATTCCTCATTCCCCTCTTCAAGGGACCCTTCAATAGGTCAGGGCTGAACCCCAACACTGAACCCTGACAATAACATTTAATGGATGTTTGAGTCCATATTAATTCGTTCAAAGTGGAAAATAACAACCTTGAGATGCAACTATTGTAGTCATAAAGGATACATTGTAGCCTTAATATTTATAGAAAACATTAGAGGGAAATAGTTTTGTTAATGGTTCTAGATTAATATATGATGTTCAAGTTTTTATTATTTGGGGAAAAAGGATTGCAGCCAGTGACAAGTTTCTGTTATTTTATTTTTTTCAAGGTCCTGTGGTGTGAGAAGTGTTTATTATCGATGGAAAGAGTGACAAGTACTGACTTTGCTCCTACTAACCCGTCTTATCATCTCCTTCCATCCCTCATTGTCCACTGTTATGTTTATGTTACAGGAATTCTATTATTCTGATCAAGTCTACTGAGAACTCAAATCCATCCCATGGTCTGCTGCCTGTTTTTTTTCCCTGCAGAGACTGTTACTATATGGGACTTAACTTTCTCAGAGGTTGCTTTTATGGCTGCCTCTGGCCTAACAGAAGTCACCTTCTTTACCACTGGGAAAGTGAGACTTTATATGCTGTGGGGCAGGAATCAGGCAGCTTTTCTGGGAGGGAATTTGTTGGCATCATTTCCACATGTAAATCATAATCCTTCCTTGTTGAGAGTGTACTTATCTGATCCAGTTAAACATGAATTTTGGCTCTGCCATAGTTAAAAATTTGACACTCATTTTATCATTGTGATAAAGAGATTATACATTTTGCATATGTATGGTGTGAATTATGTAGTTGTAAATGTACATGAATATGTGTGATGATGCCAGAGGTTGATGTCCAGAGTCTTTCTTGACAGCTCTCTACTTTAGACTATTTAGTTTTTTACACAATTGTAAAATATAAGGCAATTTAGTTACAAAGTCGTTTCCACATTCAGTGGTATTTTCTGGAGTGGCCTAAAGGGACTATGACAGAGTGCTAGTTCATTGATTTTCCTTTGGTTGAACTTGATCTCAACAATCCATCCCCATGGAGTCATCTACTTTTAGACCAAGATTACCCTGGAAGTTCCAATTAAGTTTGGTAAGTCAGCCCAGGTAACGATTTAAGAAGCTTGAGCCAGGAGATTTGCTCTTGTAAGAGCACTAGCCAAGCCAATGGATGCCATCATCCTCACCTACAGTCATTTAATGCTTCTTCTAAGCATTCCATTAATTTTCCATACCATAACCTTTAGAAACATGTAGCAAAAATTAAAAAGCTTTGTATAGGTAAAAAAATGCCTGCAATTTTTTGCCTTATAAGAGGCAAAAATATTAGAATGGAAGAGAATAGTCTGGTCTCATGAGTCATAAAATATAAATAATTTACAGAGTTTCAATAAATATCTTGAGAGAATGAACACATTAATAGGTTCCAGATGTTCTAGTTCATACTATTAAGGGCATTTGAATATAATCAATATTTATAGGTAAATAATAGCTAAATGAGTATTTAAATCTGAAGGAAGATATATTACAATAAATTTGTTGACTATAACTTTGGTAGCCTTTGATCATGAACACATTTTTAATTATCAAAACTGTAAATCTATAACAAATTTAGGTTAATCTCTTGTATATATATGTAGGATATATATGTACACATAAACACATACATACACACACACACACACACACACACACATACACACACTTGCACAATATCCTAAAAGGGCTGGCATTTTCCCCCTCAAAACTGTCAGTAAAGAGTGAAGTAATCCTAACTAACCATATTGAACTAATCAGATATCTGGAGAAGGTGAAACATATCTACTTTTTAAATATACTTCATTAAAAATGAAGCGACATGCTGGAGATATGGTTCAGTGATTGAATAGCATGTGGGAGATGTAGGAAGCTGTGGAGTCGATTACTAATACCGTACATATACACATGGAAGAAGGAAGGGAGGTAGGAAGGAGAAGAGAGTGGGAGAGAACTTTAACAGAAGACCATAATAATAGGAAAAATCAAATACAACATAAATATAATCATATTTATTAGTTAGCACATGAAGCCTGATTTTTTTATAATATCTGAAGAATCAAAATCCTGAAGAGTCATGAGAAGATGTACATTGCAAACTTATGTAACTACTTTATAATGATGCTATGGGGAATATTTGAAAATAGCAACCAATAGAGACCGTTAGTAAGAAATAAAATGTTTTTCAGTAAACAGTATATATGAACTAAAATGATTTAAATGCATGCCAGAAGCTAGTTGCTGGATGGTAAAAGGCCTTGCTGTTTGATCAGAACATCACCTGGTGACCCTCATAACAAAGAATACTTTTAGACTTTTTTTTATTATCTTTATAACAGAATGCAACAAGATGTATATATGCTTTTCTTCACCAATAAGCTCATGAGATTTATTAAAAATTCAAGTGAGGCATGGTGGTACACACCCTTAATGCCAGCACTCAGAAAGCAGAGGCAGGCAGATCTCTATAAGTTTGAGGCCAGCCTGGTCTTCATTGTAATCTCAAGGCTACATAGTGGGGCCCTGTCTTAAAAAAAAAAAACAAATTAAAATAACAAAAATAAACAATAAAAAAGAAAGTCAGCTAAGCATGAGCCTGTGCGTGAGCCAGCAATTTTATTAGAACTTCCTTTCAAATTCACTATTTCTAAACCCTGGCAAATGAGGTTTACTTCATAGACCTTCTGCACTCAGGGAGCAGAGTTTTAAATTCCTATTTTATTATTTCTTTTACATCATGGCATATTTTTTATTTTAGAACTAAATTATTATTTTGTCATGTAATGAACCAATATCCATTCATCACTTGTATACCTGTCTCTTTCCATTATGCATTTCCACATTTCTTGAAAAGGATTATGAATATTATAACCCAGATTAATTTTTACCTTTTAGCATGTTAGCTGCTGGCTATTCTGTAGTATCATAATAGAACAAAAACATCCTAAATTGCAGATTAATCTAGCCACTCTGGAAACCAGTGTGGAAAGTCCTCAGAAATATAAAATAATTCTACCATAAGACTCAGCTACACCATTTCTTCACATATGCCCAAACAACTTGATATTCTACTCCACAGTTACCTGCTCAGCCATTTCACAATATCTAGGAAATGGGACAACTTAAATGTCCTTCAACCACTGAATAGATAATGAAAAAGTGCTGTACACAATATTGTATATGCCAGCTGTAGAGAAAAGTGAAATCATGAACTTTGCAGGTGAATAGATAGAATTAGAAGGGACCACACTGAGTGAGGTAACCCAGGACCACAAAGACAAATGTCACTTGTTCTCTCTCATCAGAGGTTTTGAGCTCTGCGTCTTCTCGTGTGAGAGCATAGCCTGGAATAACTGCAAAAGCCAGTAAAGGAAAAATGGACTACTGCCCGGGGAGGGAGTTTGGGAAGCAATAAGGTACGGGTGGGGAGTGGGGGGTGGTACAAGTGATCTGAAGGGGGAAACGGGAAGTGCTAGTTAGGGAGGGGAAGGAGACAAACACAGAAGAAGGGACAGGAGGATAAAATAACAGCAAGCATGTCTGAAAAAGATGGAGAGAATCCCATTATTAACTATCTGCCTAAAATTGCCTACACTACACGTAAGTCAGTACATAAATATGCATATAGACTAAAATGAAAACTTCCCATCTGGGCTGACAGGGCTCCCAGAAATGTATTGACTATGAAGTAATTCAAAATAATGTTAGTTCATGATCCTAATAAGAACTAAATATCTATTAATTCCAATTTTGGTTAATACAAAAAAAACCTACTTATTGAAAGTTTTAATCTTTTTTGATCATCACAATGATAATTTTAATTTAGTTGAGCACAAAGTTGCTACTTAGAGTTGCTTTATATGATACAGCGAAGCAATGGAGGGGATTTTGGAGAATTTAAATGGACAATTCATGAGAAAGGACATCTGAACCTGGACTATTATGCTGGTAATATTTTCACATGGCAGTGAGACTCAGCAGGAATTAAAATAAAAATAATGCTCTTTCAAGCTCTCAGACTAATCACACTATATAATTTACTCCAGTCCTGACAATTACCAATTTGCAGGTGAAAAATTTGGGGGTTATAAATCTTTCTTTTTTTAATTTTTTCCCTTTTTATTGATCATAATTTTTTACATGATGTATGCTGATCAAGATTTCATCTCCCTCTTCTCTTCCCAGATCCTCCTACCTCCCTACCCTTCTCACTCCATAGCTTCTTTCTCTTTTAAAAGTCAACAGTCAAGGAAGCCCAAAGAAGCCAGAATAAATAAAAATGAACAACAACAAAAAAAAAAAAAAAAAACAAAGAGAAAGAACAAGAAACACATACACAGCGAAACACACACACACACACACCTCATAAAAACACAAAATTGGAAACCATAATATAAAAACAAAAGACCAGTAAGATTTAAAAAAAAAAGTCCCAAACAAAGCAATATGAGATAAAAGGTCTACAAAAATACCAGTGAGGTGGTTTTCTGATGGCCATCTACTGTGGGTATGCATGGGACCTACCTTTAAGCGTGGTTTGGATATTCAATGAGATGCCATCGGAGGAAACCAATTTTTCCTTAGTGAGAGGTTTTCAGTTGGAGATGGTAGGGATGGTAGTTCATGTTTACTTACCAATCTCAGTGTGGAGAGACCATCTGGCTTGAACCTGTGTGGGCTCTGTGATGCTGCCACCGTCTCTGTGAGTTCGTATGTTTACCAGTCCTGTTATGCTTTCTTGGTGCCCTCTGTCTCCGCTGGCTCTTACAACTTTTTTGCTTCCTCTTCTGCAGAATTCCATGAGCCCCGAGGGGTTTGATGAAGGCATACTATTTAGGGCTGAGTATTCCAAGCTCTCTGATTCTGAACACTGTTCAATTAAGCTTCTCTGTATTTGTCTCCATCTACTGCAGGAGGAAGCTTTTCTGATGATGGCTGAAACAGACTTCTCTATGGGAGAATTATTTCTTACTCTAGCACTGTCATACTTTTCCACAGGCTTTCCATTTCTCTGGACTTCCTTTAGGTCAAACTATAGCTATCATACTATTTTATATTTTTATATATTATTTTATATGTCATTGAAACATGACAATCTGCCACCAGTTTGCATATTCATAAAATTTTCAAATGTCTACATCACAAACTTGCCTGAAAACCTCTTGTACTCACTGAATTCATTTTCTCTCTCATCTCACTCTGTTCCTTAAATGTGCAGAATCATTTCTGCTCTCATTTTTTATTCCTCATAGCTCTGTGAGACCTAGAAATTGCCGTTCTTGTTCATGTCACTCAAACAATTTCTCTGTCACCTAATTTCAAAAACATATCACATTATTAAAAAGGAAATTAAAACACCCAACATTCAGAGCTGAACAGATTCATTCCCAAAATGAAAGGTGAGAGTGAAGGGTTCTTGGAATTCTATTTATTTTTGTTGTTTAGTAATTATGTTTGCAAATAATTTCATGGGCCTTCCTTATTTGAAATTGTGCTTTCTTGCACTGCATTTGAGAAGAATGTTTTATTTTAATGAATTAAAATACTATACTGTTAAAAGGAGTTTTGTAGAACACATCCATATTCCTGTCTAAATATATGGTTAGATAATATTTTCTAATAAAGCAGATCCAATATTGGATTTGTTGTTTTGCATAACAAAATTAAATACTTAATCTAATATTTTATATTGGTATTTAAAAATGAAGGGAGTAGTTTTCCAAACCTGAAACACAGGTGAACTTGGATAATTTTAGCAGCAACTACTACTCATTTCATGCCTCGCCACACTGCCCAACATTTTTTGCATGCCAATATAAGACAGCTTGTTCTGTGCTGGCTTCAATCTCTCCTACACGAATGCCTTTAAAACTTGGTGTCCACCCCCTCTTTTTCTCAGCACTCTAATACCTGACCAGCTCCCCCAACCCCAGTCCATATGGATGGACACTTACCATAAGCTCCCTTACTCTTTTCTCCTCAGCTTTCATCTCATCATTCTACCTGTGTAAAATGCATCCCTTCCTTAAGACGATCTTTTAAAATGTATCCAGAATAGCATTAAAGGTAAAATATCTACCCATAGGAAGGCTTTCTAATCAGCTTCATTTCACTGTTAATTCATGTGTTTTTTTTTCACCTGACTACTTGAAGAGTAAAATGAGTTATGCTTATAGGATATATATTGTATTAGACATTGTGGTGTACAAAGACATATTTCAAATATGGGTAAGAATGAAAGCATGGTTTTTCTTAAGGGTGTTGGAGGAAACTCCACTTGAGTGACTTCTACATTGGGAGAAAAAAAAATGAACAGCTGAGAAAAATATAAGGGGAACATTGGAGACAGAGAGCTAGGTTTTACAAAGTTGCAGATCAAGGTGAGAGAAAATCTCTGTTCCAAATCAACAAGATAGTCAGTATTAGAAAAGTTTGAAATGTAATATGGGAAATAAACTGAGCAAAGCAGTCAGTCACCTCTTAGGAATTTAGGGCATCATGTTAAGATTATTGAAAAGGTTTCTATTTCTTAAGTAGGCAAGGACTGTATTTACCTTCATGAAGATAATTCTAATCACCACTGGGGAGAACAGATAAAAGCAAAGGGTAATATTAAAGACAGGAAAACCAAATAAGCCAATTGTAAGAGTTTGAACAAAAAAGTGACTTCAACATAGAAACAGCAGACAGAGACTGAGAAAAAAGAAATATCCAAAGGCATTAAGCAAGTCAAATTTGATGTTAGGTAGAAGTAAATGATTAAGGCTGGAGTGTAGTTCCTGAAAAACTGGGGAGATAGTAGCAGCTTATGATTAACTAGAATGAATAGAGTGGGTTTTTTCCCCTAAGGAGGTGGAGAGTGTAGCTAGAGTTTTCCTGCCTTGCCCACAGTCAGGACAAATCTTTGTCACCCGCCAGTCCCACAGCCGCTCAGACCCAACCAAGTAAACACAGAGACTTATGTTGCATATAAACTGTATGGCCGTGGCAGGCTTCTTGCTAACTGTTCTTATAGCTTAAATTAATCCATTTCCATAAATCTATACCTTGCCACGTGGCTGGTGGCTTACCGGCGTCTTCACATGCTGCTGATCATGGCGGCAGCTGGCAGTGTCTCTCTGACTCAGCCTTCTGCTTCCCAGAATTCTCCTCTCTCCTTGTCCCACCTACTTCCTGCCTGGCCACTGGCCAATCAGTGTTTTATTTATTGACCAATCAGAGCAACAGATTTGACATACAGACCGTCCCACAGCAGGAGAGTTTTAAGATTCTTAATAGATTATTTGCAGACTTCACTCTATTGGTGAAACACTAAGGGAGAAATGTTTGGCAAATGGCTAGTATGTGAACCAAGGACTCCCAGGGAAAGTAAATGATCAAGTTAATATTGAATTCAAGAAGGGACGCTTCTCCCCTAAGCACACAACCCTCTGTGCAAGGAGTAATGACTGGCATTGATCATCAACTCCATGAATGTTGTCTGTAACTCAGCTTTTAGACAGTGGCATTTCCCTTTTACTCTCTTCTAAGTGTAGTCTCAGAACTTATTCCTCGTTTGCTTTCATTGTAACAATTGCTTTACAGCAAACTATTAAAAGTATAGGTCACATCAAATAATGCATGAGAGAACTGGAAACTACCATTTACAAAGGGAAACAGCATCCAGAGCACACTCAACCTCTGCTGAAGACTCAAGAGTAGGAACTGACTTCACGGCAACATCTGGCAGTTATCCCTATTACATGTTGGTCCCTGGGATGAGTTGACTGGAAAGTCATGTGTGACTGTTGCCCAGAACACCACAAGCAGACACATGGGAACTCAGCCTTCTCAATGCAGAGAACACTGTGTTCCAGCATGAGCACTCCAGGGAAATGGCCTTGTGTGACCAAACTGCAGAAGCCACATTAGTACCTTTTCTGAGATGTTGAAGTAGGATGGAGTGTCAGGTGTATATACTATGGCTTGACAAGGAGGGATGACATCGTGAAACACAGAAGACTTGGGACTAGCTGCCATGGTAATGGTTATATCTACTGCAGGAATGGAAGGTTTATTTAATATTTCTAGTTCTCTAGAAAAAAACTTCTAAGGAAGTATTAATGATTGGGAACATTAATAGGCAACTTGCTATATACTTATTTTAGTGACGCTTATAAACACTACAGCACTGTACTTATCCATTTTTAATTAATGGATATTCTCTCTGAGCTCTTGACAACAGCACAAAATAACATTTGTTGCTACTTTTTCAAATGATAAATTGAGTTGCTACAAATTTTCATTAGGGTTATTATTAATATCTCCTATTACTGCAAGCTCCTAAGTACTTCATTTATAACACCACTGGTGGTTCTTCACTTACATTTTATCAGGCTGGCTGGCTGGCTGGAAAGATAGAACATTTGATATGCGATAGAGATAAATGATGGCAGAAAAATGAATTCTGAATGTTGCTAGCAAAACCACAATTCTCTTTGCATACTTGAAACTCTAGAACTGGTAACACTTAATCATTAACTGACCATTTTTTTTTTATACTTTTCCTGCCCGCCCAACTGAGAAGAAAATAGTAAGTCAGCTTTCATATTGGAAATCTCTGTTAAAACCCCTTTCTTTTCTAAGTTGGATGTTTTAAGCACACACATACACACCCACACACATATATGCACACACACACACACACACACACACACACACACACACATGCACTTTCACACTCATGAATTTACACAAAGTCATGAATCTGTAAATACACATATTTTAAAAAATTATCTGAATTCTTTTACTTCTATATCTGTTATTAGAACAGCATCCTATGTTCTTGTCATCTTAATATTTTATTTCCTTTATTAACAAGGTCTTTGAGAATTTTATTGCTACTAATGGAAACAACTACTTATATTAATCAATAATCTACTTAGGTATATCCTTAGTTGTATACAGCACAATAAGTCTTGTGTGTAGGGTAATTTCCAGTTTACTTATGGGGCCAAGTGATTCATAGACAGTTCATGATGGAAACAACAAACAGATAGCATGACCCATTACTAATTTAATAATTTTTTTCATTTCACATCTTTCTGAGCCTTTCTGTGGTGTGATTATAGGAAGAAAGGGAAAACTAAATTTCTAAAATAAAATTTTCAAGTTATATTATTATACATGAAAAACCATTATGTTTGTTTGTTTATAAAAGTATTGCATATCGATTGTAGAAAATCTGGAAAATAGAGAAATGAAGCTAAAATCACAATGCTATCCTAGTTTGAGGTAAGCTACTCCTCCTATTTCAATGGATCTTTTTCCAGTCCTGTATGCACATGTGTGTTTATGTGTTACAACACTGCACTCCTAGAATAGTGCTGGTCAAGAACACAGGAGTACCTGAGCTCACTTCTTCACACCATCCCTTACTGCACTGGAGTGGTTAAAAAGCTCTGCAAAGAGCCTTGTTTTAGAGTCTCTCGTAGCGTC
Source organism: Peromyscus maniculatus bairdii (assembly GCF_049852395.1). Lineage (NCBI taxonomy): Eukaryota > Metazoa > Chordata > Mammalia > Rodentia > Cricetidae > Peromyscus > Peromyscus maniculatus. The sequence goes on from NC_134867.1 coordinate 18,903,676, forward strand.
AAGTTTGGGTGTCAGTTAGTTTAAGCTGTCAGCGAGCTGTGGGGAGGTGGCTGGACTATTTCACTACTGTTGCTCCTGATGTTACCAAATGTTTTTGCTGCGTGGTACTTCGGTTTCAAGGTTTCACCTCACCAGTATTCTCTAAGTTTAGAGGCAGATGTAACTTCCTGATCCACGGGGGTAAAAGATTCTGGTGAGAGATTCTGTAAGGTAGAGTATCTTCATTGTGACAAGAGGGTTTTTGTTGTTGTTGTTTTGCTTTTTGGTTTTTTTTTGTTTGTTTGTTTGTTTTTTCTTTTTTAGTCAAGGAGGTTTGACTATGATTAATTAAACTACCACTGTTGTGCTGTGTTTTAATTAGGCAAACACAACAAGCCTGATGTTCCACTTCATTTCTTCTGTTTATAGTTTTAAGTTCAGTGCCCATATTATTGCTTAGGAGACACTTTCTTCATACTTTATGGCTTTGTTACCCCATACACCTCGTTCTCTTTTATATTCAGTTGAAAAAACAAAGACAGATTTTGTGGGAAGTACACACACTCCTTAAAAGCCTCAGTCCCTAAATGACATATGTCACTTATGATCATGTCTCACTGACAAGGCACAGAGGTTGGGAAATGTGGTGATTGTCTTGCCAGCCAGTCATTTCCCACTCACAAACGCTGTATCAAAGAAAGGCGTGTGAAGTGTGTACATGTCAAGATGCTTTATTGTGAGAATCCCAAACCACAAGAACTAGTTAATGATCTCAGAATACATTTGAAACACCTATTTCCTTATATTAGATTTATTTTTACTTAAAGTAGGTAGCTAGTTTATTTATTTCTCCAGCAGTTGCATATGTTATATAAATAGCTTTGCATCTTTATCTGAATATTTTATCAACTCAATTTCTGATATCATTAAAATTTGCCTTTCAGAAACCTCACAAATTCTACTTCTATGACTTGCAGTTCCTTATAGTTGGAGAATGGAGACTTGGGATTGTCTTTTCCTTTTCTTCTCTTATGAATATATGCTCTACCCAGATTTAAGCAGGGCATAGTAATTTAAAAATTCTGTCAGAATGTGTCTAGATATGATTTTCTTCGGGGAACATTCACATTTTTGATAGTCTCTGGGATTTATTTTTCAGGGAAGTTCATGTTAACTTTATATATTGCTTTTTTTCTGAAAAAATTCCATTTTTTATACTATGTGAAGTTTTGAAGTCTAGGGTTTCTATTTTATGATTTTGAAGACCGACAAATTGGCTTTAATATTTACTCATATACATATATTTTTCTCATTCATGATGACATTTAATGTTAATGTGAACATTCTATACCTGATTCAACTCTATACCTATATGTATAGGTGATATTGTTTTAAAAACACATTGTAAGAATTTATAGTAGTGTTGATGAAAGGTCTTTCCTATGATGCTGCTGGAAAGTAACTTTCAGTAGCAGGAAAGTTCCTCTGTTGAACACACTCTAAATACCTATGATAGGTCTAGCTAAATAAGTCATGATGCATCTTAACAAAAGGATGTGGCATAACACTGGTAAAATAGAACATATGCTTTTAAAGCAAAGAAAAGAAAAGGAATAAACCAGAAAAAACATATGTCCATGTAAATAATTTGAAGTACTTCATTTAGAGATTAAACCTAAGTTCCTTAGCAGTGGACTTCTGACATACTTTTGTAGAAAAATGATAAAAAAGAATGGCAGAATATTTACATTTATATTATTCCTAAGATACATTTTGAGAATTAAAGAGTAACTGATGGTGTTTTTGTATAACAAAGTCTCACTATATACCCTTGGCTGGCTCTGAAATCCTAGCCATCCTGGTTTACCTCCTTCAGATTATTGGCTATAGAACAGTCCCCTCTCCTGATCATAATCAGGTAATAGTAACATACTGAGAAAGAAAGCAGAGAAACAAAAGAATTCAAAATATCCTTAAAAATAACATACGCTGAAAAAAATTTAACCTAGAAAGTTGAAGAATTGTGTAATGAAAACTTTAACATACTGATAAATGCTAGAAAATATCAGAAGATGGAAGACCTCTCATTCCATACATTGTTATGATTAACTTTGTGAAAACGATCATTGTACCAAAGCCAGTACACAGATTCACTGCAATCCCAACCAAAATTCAAAATCAATTCCTCACAAAAATTGAAAAAAAAGCTTAGATTTCATATGAAAACACAAAAGATCCAGGACTGCTAAAATATTCCCAAACAATAAACAAACAAAAAAATGGAAAACTGTTGGAGGTATCACCATGCAAGACTTCAAGACACATAGAGCTATAATAGAAAAGGCAGTATGGTACTGCATAAAAATAAACATATGGATCAATGGAGTAGAATTGAGGACCCACATAGAAGCCCACACTCCTAGAGACACTTGAGTTTCGACAAAGAGGCCAAAAATAAACTTTGTAGAAAACACAGCATCTTTAACAAATGGTGCTGGTCAAACTGGATACCTACACCCAGAAGAATAATCTCACCATATACATCTTCTTGAAGCAGACAATAGGGTTGGATCCTAACAACCCTTATGCATTGTCTCCTGTTTGACCATAGAAACCTACTGAGTGAGCAGAAGCTACCTCCCAAGAGTCAAGATATCTTAGGAGGTGGGAACTTGGTCTGTAAGGATATGCTGCTTGATTTTGATTATTGCATTCATAAAATATAAATATATAAATTTGGATATGTTATATAATATGCTATATATAGCTATATAATAGGCTATGTAATATGCTGCATATAATATGCTATATAATATGTTATATAATATGCTATATGTAACCCTTTTGGGCTCATAAAAATGCCTCATGGATTTGAGAAAAAAATTAGTTATATAAATTTGATAAGTAGTTGGAACATAACAAATGCCTAGTTCAAATTGATTACTGTCAATTTTGATCCTGACTTTATGTTTTATCCCACTCAATTTCTTGAGATAACCCTAACTAGAAAATGAAGACTATCATCTAACTCTAGTTTCCATCTGCCACATCCCCTCAAATGCCTTTACTTTTAAGGTCAATATGAAATATTTTATGGCTTTGGCAGAATGTGTAATAACAAGTAAAACATGAAAGAAATATAAGGACATATAATTAAGAGTTTGTTTCTAGTGCATTTGCATAAGAGATTTCCACCTTTATCCCCAGTGAGACTTTTGAGAAAGCAATGCTCAGATGATGGAGATGTACTGTTTAGCAGTGAGTACAATTTGGAAACTGGGGTCTACCCATAGCCTGCTTAAATGTTTGCAGATAGAATTCAATGTATGTGCATAAGCTTAGTATGCAAAGGGTTCTGGGTTCAGATCCCAACACCAATACTAAGTCAACCCAAACTGAAACAAAACAAAAATGTAGTTTACAGTCTTACCTTAAATCCCAGTTCCACCCTTCCCATTTGTTTCGATTTGAAATAGACTGATTAAGCACTTCAAGTCTTGGTTTCTTGACTCACAAAATGGGATTAAGTAAAAGAATCTATCTTGTGGGTTCATGTTAGAATTGATAGTCATAGGTACATTCCTTGGTTCAAACCCTCCTCCAGTCATGGGCTCTTGCCCAAATTTACAGTATTAGGCATGCATTTTCTTATATGGAGGAGGTCATAAATCTAACCAGAAAGCAGTTGGTTACCCCCTGACATTTATGTCACCCTTATACCCATGAGCATATCTTTCCATACTAGTGGTTATCATATGGCTCACAGTACAGTAAGACTGTTGGTGACTTTTGGCCAACAGCCTGTGTAGCACTTCCAGGTACTATAAAAGCTATCCCCCTTGGAGGGAACTTCATGGTCAGTACTAAATCAATCTGTTCATGTCCTGTGATATCCTCAGCAATAGAATCATACCCTGAAGTTGTAGCAGTGACCACAATGTCAAGAACATGTATTGTTTTGGGGATATTTTGGATACCCTTGACCAACAAACAGAGGGAAACTATCTAAAACCTGACACTGTGACTTCTGTGAGGAGCATTCCAATTCAATGCCTTTATATGAATATATACGAATCTTATAAAATAGGTTTCATGTGGCTATTTCAAGCATCATTGGTATTACTCATCCATCTGCTCATGCCCTCCTGAACCCTAACCTCTCATCCTTCTCACAATTTTAAAACTCCCTTCCCATTATTTTCCTCCCTTACTTCATATAATCCATGCTCCACCGTCCTTCTCCTTAAGTTCTTTTATGCCCCTCTCCACCAATGGCACCTCTGTAGTTTCTGGATTTGACAGGTTCCTCATGTTAAACAAAATCTGAAGACTTGATGCTAGGATACACATGTGGAGTGCAAACACACAGCATTTGTCTCTCTGGGTCTGAGTGATCTCACTCAATATGTTTTCCTGTTCTATCCTTTACCTGAAAATTTCCCAAATTTGTTTTTCTTCATAGCTGATAAAACTCAATTGCTTATATGCACCACATTTCATCATCTCTTCTATCAGTTGATAGACACCTCATCTACCTGCATGCTAGTGTATGTGTCTCATCCAGGAGTGCTACAGCTGGGTCATGTGACAGTTCTATTTCTATTTTTTTAACTTCCTTTGATTGATAGTTTGTCAAGCCAAACAGTGGTGGTGCACACCTTTAATCCCAGCACTCGGGAGGTAGAGCCAGGTGGATCTTTGTGAGTTCGAGGTCAGCCTGGGCTACAGAGTGAGGTCTAGGAAAGGTACAAAGCTACACAGAGAAACCCTGCCTCTAAAAAATAAAAATAGATAAATAAATATATAAATATAGTTTGTCAACCTCACACAAGCTGAAGTCTTTCCCTCTGGAAAGAGTGAATCTCAAATACGAACTTCAAATGAGAAAATACCTTTATCAGATTGGTCTATAGGCAAGTCGGTGGAGCATTTTCCTGATCGATGGTTTATGTGAGAGGGGCTAGCTTCCTCTGAGTGTCACCTGGCTTGAATAAGAAAGCAAGGTGAGCAAGCCATGGAGAGCAAGAGAGTAGCAGCACTCCTCCGGTCTCCTGCCTCCAACTTTCTGCCCTGCTTGATTTCCTGCCTTGGCTCCCCTCGGTAATGGACTGTTAGACATGAAAGCCAAACAAACCCTTTCCTCCTCAAGTTGCTTTTGATTGTGGTGTTTTATCAAACCATTAGAAAGCAGACTAATACACTGAAGCAGTGGTTTCTATAATGACTAGTGGACGTAATGGCAATGTGTACTTATATCCACAGCATTTGAGGGTTCTCAGTTCTCCACATCCATGCCACCATCTGTTATTTATTTTATTTTTTTGCCTTAGCCACTCTGGCTTGGGCAAGATGAAAACTCAAAATAGTTTTAATTTGCATTTCCCTGATGGCTAAAGATGGTGAACACTTTAAAAAAATACCTTAGCAATTTGCATTTCTTCTTTTGAAAAGTCTCTGTTCAGTTACATGGCTCCCTTTTTAATTGGGTTGTTTTCTTGTTGTTTAGTGTTTCGAGTTCCTTGTATATTCTAGACACTGGAAAGTCCCCCCCTCCTTTGTAGGATGCTTCTCCAGTTGATTAATAGCTTGCTTTGCAATACAGAAGCTCTTGAATTTCCAAAGTCCCATGTGTTGATTGTCTGTCCTATTTCCTGGATGACTAGAGTCCTAGGAACAAAACTACTACTATTATTTTTCTAAATTGCCATAGTACCAAACACATAATCAAATTCATATCTCTGTACCTGTATATTAATACAGTGTTCAGATATTATCACAGAGGTTTCTTTGTATAGTGGACAGTGGTTAATGCAGAAACTCACAACTTGTCATAGTGCAGAAAATAGATGTCTGTGTAGTGCTTAGCGACAAATGACACATATTACTACTCCTTCCTGTAATGCCTAGGCACTGTTTGGGATAGAAGGATTATATGAGCCAGAGACTTAGAAAGACCATAGTGAAAAGGTGTCTGGACATGACTGAACTCCTGAAATCATGAACTTGTCTCCACTGTGCTTGCCTGCACTAGACCTGCACATGATGAAGCCAATCAACATCCCAGCCTGGAAGTGGCAGGAGTTCATAAGTTGTGTCTCCACATGTAGCTGATGAGCTATTGACAATGGACCTCCTTCTGGGGGTGACAGTTTGTTTTAAGTGTGTGGCTTCTGGTAGGTTAACCAGGCTCTGGTGGATGAGTAAAGCAGCCATGATTACATGATGGCTCAAACTGGACTTCATAGGCTATGAGAGACAGACAGGCAGACAGACAGAGAGACAGAAACACAGAGTGAGAAACAGAGAGAAGCATAATGTTGGGAGCATGTGGGACACTCGGGGGTGGATCTAGGGGAAGTGAAGGAGGTGAATTGTGATAAATATGATCAAAATTCATTGTATGCACTTAAGAAATTCTCAAAGAATTAATAAAGATATTATATTCTTTAAAAACAGAACCAAATGAGTTGGGAATGAATATAAGGCACTTAGCAAAGTGACTCCATAGCATGATCAGAGAGAGGATGGACACTGACTACATGTGCAGAGTCTCAGGAAGAGACAACCAAGAAAACAATAATGATGCAGGAGATGAAGATGGTTGGGATGTCTTGTCAAAATAGGTCCATGTAGCAAAAGCCAGTAAGTATCCTGGTCTCAAAAATACCCATCTTAACTGGTGGGTAAAGGGCTGCCTTGTTATGTAAACCTCTAAGTGAATTTCATCATCATGGCTATTTTCTTAGGGAGCATCCTTCTGTGAGTTGCAAGCAGAATGGGAGGTAGCATGACTCAATGTTCAAATGTGGAAGACGGACTAGTAACTATGTTCTCTTTTTATCCATTTTAGATAAATATAATGGGAGTAATCATAGTGGTCTTCTTCTGTATGGCTGAAAACGGCTAGCACTCTTTCTGTTTTAATATTAAGTATACAAATAAATGTTTGTCAAAAACAGACATATTTGGGATGTAAATATATGAAGAAATGAAAGGCATATTTTCTCAGAATAGCCTAGAGTGCACTGGCAGAAAGCTCCTGCGGAGGCTCCCATCTCTAACAAACCTGGTGATATGGGACAAAGGAACAAAGGTGTCTTTAGTGGCAAAAGAACAAATCCAATCTTGGCTGTGGGAACATGACAAAGATATGGAGCTTTGTTCAGAGGGCTGAGTCTTGAGGTGTCAAAGGGGTGGAATACCCCTTTGGAAGAATGATGAGATGTGAGAATGTATTTTTTTGGGAACTTAAGCATGTGGATCATAAAGTACAATCAGAAAATAAGAGAAACTAGAAAGAGTTTGTAGGGACTGGATTATGGTTTGTTCTGATATGAGCTACCTGTGCAGTGGGGGTGTTACTTTACTTTATGGAAGAATTTATTGTACCGACCTCATGAGGACAGTGAGTATCTGTGGATATTGCTTCAGTAATGAGGGAGTGACAAGATCTGATTTGCCAGGTCAGAAAGCTGCACAGAGTGATCTGACCTGGGAAAAGCAACTTAATTTTATAGTAGTTGCTTAACTGCTCACTTCATTCACAAGAGATGATGACTCAAATGGGTGAGAACATAAGATGAGGAAGAAAATACATGTGCACACTGTGAGAGTCCTTGCTTATGATTCCCCAAAAGTACATATTGAAACTTAAGAGGAAAAAATAACTGATAATGAGACTGCAGCCCCTTGAAGGAAAGAAGACATGTTCCTGAGTGCTTGAAAAACATGCCTTGCAAGAAAAACGGGCTTGAGGATAAATAAGAGAGAGGTCTGTAGGAAGTGAAGTTTGAATAAGGTCCTGTCTCTTAGAAACAGAAGTGTTTCTTCCAGTATTCTGAATGCACAGGATGTCATGCTGTTTCATGAGATTCACATGCTCTTGGTGTCTAACACTCAGTACAGGGAGAATCCCAAAACGAGTTAATTACGATGAGCAACTATAAAGTTCATTTGAAGCTAAATGATTAGCCAAGACACCAGAAACACAAAGGGGAAGAACTTGTGGTGGTCTTGTCATCTGATGTCATCCAGTTAAGAATCAGATTTCTTTCCAAAGGCCTCGTGGTATCCCAGCCTGTAAGCATGGCTTATTGGTGGGAGGTGAACATGGATAGTTCTATTTGCAGTGCTCCAAATCCACTTTCCAGCACAGGTCAATACTTGAAATGTTATTCCAAGGACACATGATTTCTGTGGGGTCAAAGAGGCTGAGAAAATATTTTTCCAATCCTTGTTGACATTTCCAAAATCCAAATATCCCTTCAGATTCTTTAAGGTCCTCTCTGGTACTCCCATGAATTTAATCATTAGAGAGGCATGGAATTATGAAGCTATAAATAAGATTCAATATCAAAATTCAGTTATCTCAGCCTAGGCAGCTTAGGAGAAAATGTCCACAATTGTACTAGAGGGATGGCTCAGGTAGTTTAAAAAAAATCCCTGCCACACAAGCATAGGTACTTCGTTTGGATCCCTAGAAATCATGTAAAGAGCCATGCAGGGGCAGGATTCTCATCTGTCACACCAGTGCTAGGGGGTGTAGGGAGCGGAGTCAAGTAGCTCCCTGGCTCTCAATGGTTAGCTACTCTAGCTGAGCAAAGAGATCTAGGTTCAATGAGAGACTGTTTCACAAAAATAAGTCAGAAAGCCATCAAGAAAAGCACCCTTACATCAACCTTGTATATGTGCATGAAACTTGTGCATGCATTTATCCACACAAACACATACAACACAAAAACACTTGAATAGAGCACACACATCTGAGAGAGGGGCGGGAGAGGGAGAAAGACAGAGAGAGAGAGAGAGAGAGAGAGAGAGAGAGAGAGAGAGAGAGAGAGAGAGAGAGAGAGAGAGAGAGAGAAAGGAGGAGGAGGAGGAAGGACAGGGAGAGAGGGAGCAAAAGTAGGTGGGAGAGAAATTTTGGTCTCAAGTTTCATATAGAGACAGAATCAGGGGAAGTGAAAGCAGAAATCGGGCAGAACGTGCAGCTCTTTTTCAGCTAGGTTGCTGACTCTGGTCTGTAAACACAGAGGAAAAGGCTAGTTGGACATACTGTCTATTCAGATGGTAAGCAGTCTTCTCCCAGACAGAAAGCATTCACAATCTTTGACTTTGTCTTTGCACATCAGTTTTATAAGATTAATTTTATTTTCACTTATGTGTATGTGCATGTGTCTCTGCGTATGAATGTGCAGGTGCCTGTGGGAAATCTGACAAGGACATCCAGTCCTATGAAGCTGGAGTTATAGGTTGTTATGAGCTGCCTGATATGAGTGTTTGGAACTAAATCCTCTTACCTGTGAGCTATCTCTCCAGCCACCACGGTTTCTGTACAGCTTGAGCCACAGAATTCTTGGCCTACAGGTTTCCAGAACTGAAGGCCTCAAAAATTAAATTTAAGAGTTTCTCATGACTTTTTTTCTGACTAGAGAGTTAGTGTTTAGAAGTCTTAGTCTCTGACTGACCTTTATATATATCCCAGTGACTATGAAGTTTGAAATCTTCTCCTTCTAAAGTATCATTTCAATGCTTGGGAAGCATATCACCCCCCAGTAGCATCACTCTCCGGTGCTGTGAGAGCTGGCTGTCCTGGCCACTTGCATAAATCATGAGCATTTAGGGTTGACCCAATCCCACCTGAGACCTGCATAATATATGCTAATCATTTTGCTATTTGCTTTTTTATTGATTCTTTGGGAGTTTCACATCATGCACCCCATCCTGCTTGTCTCCCAGTCCCTCCCTATCTGCCCTTTACTCTTATAGTATCCCCCACCAAAAAAAAAGGAAAGCTAAAAAATAAAAATAAGTTAAAAATAAACAATAAAAAGGGAAAAATACTTTGCTTCTCTATCTTTCCTACCTGTCCATTGCCTCTTTCATTTGTCTTAGTGGCAGTGGGAGATGCTGTGTTTCATGGAGTAGACCCTTTTGTCCAAATACCATTACTTGCAAATGTTCATTGTGTAATGAGTTGTTGGCTAGGTTCAAGGCCTCTGGCTTTGGTCTACCATCAATACCGAATCCCCACGTATATTCCTCTCCAATAACCTGCTGTTGCCTCTAGTCTCGGAGATCCTGTGTCTATGGCTCTGCAGGATTAGTTCCTGCCGATGGGGTAGATGATGGAGTGTGCCAATTCCAAGTCCTGGATGTGTGCCTGCACAGCAGCTGAGTTTGTCTGTCATGTCCATTAGAATCACCCCTCTCAGGTAGGGGACAGAGCCAGCTCTCCTAGGCCCATGATGAGGGGTGGGGTAAGTTTTCCCAAGTATGGGAAGCCCAGCTCTCCTTTTAGGAATCGGGCCAGCTTTCCCATGCTGAGGTCCAGACCTCGGGCATCTGCATTGCCTTTGGTGGTAACTGGAGCCTAGGGCCTTGGACATCAATGCAGACCCTGACTACAGTGGGGCCATGTACCCAGACATGGCCCTTGGCAGCACTTTGGGTCCAGATAACACCATGGCCACAGGTGGCAGCACAGGACACCAGGGTTGGCATGGTCCCAGCAACAATATATCCCTCAGTTTCCAGCATGGCCACAGGTGGTGGCCCAAGGGCCAGAGGTTCTTGTGGCCTTTGGTGGCAATGTGGGCCATAGACATCACCACAGAGCCAGGTTGTGGTAGAACCACAGATTCAGTCATGGTTTTTGGCTGCATCATGGTCTTGGACACCACCATGGCCCCAGGTAGCTATGTATGCCACTCAGATTGGCACTGCAAAGTGGCCCTCAGACAACAGCATGACCCCAGGTAGTAGCCCAGATCTCTGGCATCTACCAAGGCCTTTGATGGTAGCAGGAGACATGGATGTCAACATAGATCATAGCTGCAAGACTACCGTGGCCACATGACCATCTGACACCAACATGGCCTCAAATTTCAGTCCAGAACCAGGGTTTCTGCACTGCATTTGATGGTTAACAGGAGCCATGGACATCAGCACAGTCCCCAGTTGTGACAGGGCCATGGACTACATGTAGCCCAGGCCCAGACATCTATATGGCCCTGGGTGGCAGCACTGTCTATCATGATCTGTATGGCCTTGGTGGCAGCATGACCCTCAGGCACTAACATGGCCTCAGGTGTTAGCCCATACCCTAGAAATCTGTACAGCCTTCAGTGCTAAAAGAGCCACTGACATTACATAGTACCTGGCTTCAGTAGGATTACGGACCCAGACTTGGCCCCTGCCAGCAGCTCAGGCCTGGTTGACACCATGGTCACTGGTAGTAGTGCAAGCCACCCAGATCAACACAGCAAGTCCGTCTGTTGCCACCATGGCCACAAATGGTGACTCAGAACCTGAGCATCTGTGTGGCCGTTGGTGATACACGGGGCCATGGAAATCGATACAGACCCCAGCTTCTGTGGGACCACAGACCCAGATACAGTTCTCATAAGCATCCCAGGTAGCCCTCGGAACCCAACATGACCTCAGTTGGAGGCCCAGATCTCGGGCATCCACATGACCCCTGATGGTAACAGGCACTGTAGACGTGAACACAGACTCTGGCCGCAGGAGGGCCATGGGCCCAGACATGGCCCCTGGCTGCAGGTCAAGCCCAGACTACTCCATGGCCCCATGGCAGCCCAGGCTATTCAGATCAGGGTAGTTCCTGCACTGGTGTGGCCTTTAGGCACCTATGTGGCCACACATGGCAGTCCCGACTCTAGGCATCCTCACAGCCCTCAGTGGTAGCAGGGACCACAGAAATCAACATAGACTGAGGCTGTGGCGGGGCTGCAGACCCAGACATTGCCCTTGGCAGTAGCCCAGGACCAGACAACACCATGTCCCCAGGTTCAAGCAGACCTTCTACATCAGCCTATTTTTCATGGCCTTCACCTCTTCAGATCTATCTCTCCATAGGGCATGAGCCTCTCTCTCCCTCCCATACCCCACTATATATTTGCTCACTAGCACCGGGTGGGTCTGTGCCTTTTTCTTATCTGCTTGGACGTCTGAGAAGGCATGTGGAAGTTCATCTCTGGGCACTCTGTTTTAATGACACTGAACAGGCCCATGGCTTCTTCCTTCCCACTCAGAGCAAACTGCCTGCTAATCATTTTATTAAAGATGCATAGAGTGGCTGTAAAATTCATTGAGAAAAATGGAAAAAATATGATACGTAACATGCTTTGTTTATATTAAACATATTTCACTTAAAATTTTCTCAGTTCCCTCATTCTCCTCCAAGTTCTGTCCTAAAATATAGTTTCATCATTTAATATCAGTATTAGGGTTTAGTAGAGGAATAGAAGTGATAGAATAAATATGTGCTACATAGGGAATTTGTTAGGTTGGCTTTCACCATAGGGGCTGGGAGTCCAACAATGGCCGTCTGCACCCTAGAGAGTTAAGGAGCAGATGGCTGCTCAGTCCTGGAGCCCGGATCCTTCAGCAGTCCCATTTAGCGCTAAAGACCTGGAGGATTCCTGTTGAGCCATTCCCTTCAGCCCACATTGGAGAAAAAACTGGGCTCTCATGGCAGCAAAGGATGATAGTGGTAGCAACAGCAAAGAACTGGATGCATTCGCTAGAGAGAAGCAAAGGAGGCAGGCAGAGAGCCTCACTTTCCTCTCCTTAGACCTCTTTGCATCCAGTTGCTTCTTTATATCCGCTGTGTTGGAAGGTCTTCCTGAACCTCCCTGGAAATGCCAAAGTATATCTGCCCCCTGAATCTCCTAGAGTTGATTTCAGATTCAACCAAGCTAACAATTAAGATTAGTCATCATAGTATATAAGCAGCAGACATAAATACAGAAAAGAGTTTGCAGTCCCTCCTGAAGGCCTCCCAGTCATAAACACTTAAAATTTGGTTATATCTTGATGCTTCTTTAATTTTGAATCCTCACAGAGAATGTGCTAACAGACACCATTACATAGATGCCACTTGCTACATTTTGCTTTATGATTTTCATTTATTCATGACGGTATGATATTTTATGTATTTGCATTCATTCGTTGAAGAATGAAACATAATGGTTGAGTATGTAACACAGTAGTAAAGTGTTTGCACTTTAATGAGACATATACTGGTAGACACACAGGTTGTATTCCAGTTTATTATGATTAGAAACTATACTCACGTTCTTCAGTGTCTATGCATTTTGCACTGGTTACATGACAAATGGATTAGTTTACCCACATCTCCTTCAGAGAATCTTTGCATTCTTGGTACTTAAAGAGGCTTTCCTATTTTGATTTTAGAGCCTAAATTACACTGTAGCTTGCCTTGAGGGAGACTCACTTGTCTATGAAAATCTAAGCCTTTTATCTGGAGGGTGTAGTTGGAATAAGAGAACAGAATATATAACATGCTCCTTTTAAGACTGAAATGGCCTGCCCCAGCTAGGACAGCAGAATTTGCACCTTTAGTACATACATACTCTGGCTTGTTTCAGTGAATTCAGGTGCCCTGTTCCAGAGTCTCAGCCCCTCAGTGGAGCAGTCCACCTCTTATTTAGCAAATCTACATGGTTCACTTGCTCTGGATTGGTGGCTGCCTGTACATGAGATGCTGGGTACAAGTTCTCCTAGCTTATCTCCAGCAAGTCATCAGAATAACCCAGATGTTCTGGAAATTCACAGCCACACCTTAAACTCTGTGAAAGCAGTTCCTGGCAACTGGTCCCTATCTCAAGAAGACATGCAGCTTCAACAACCTCAGGTTAGTTGTTTTGTGTAGAAAGTCCCTTTTCAATTGACTTCCTTCACCTCAACCTTTGCCAACAACAGAACTAAATTTACATTTTCAGTTTCAGAGGACACAGTCACTTGCTTGTCTTCTCTGGCCACTCTCCATCCCCTTTAGCCCCGCAATGTTTATCCCCAGATAGTTCTATGTTTGTAGCACTTTGTCATCTGAAAATTCTTCTCTGCATTTCTTTCGTCTTCACTAATGCTAATCCTGGTTATTCTTCAGAGCACAGATCAAGTTATAGCTCTTCTTAATGTTTTATCGGTGTCTTCTTCTTTAGATATAGTTGTTTTTTACTAATTATGTGATAATTTGCATAAAATGTTTGTGGGTGTTTGTGTGTGTGTATATGCATGCACATATTCATGCATGTACATGCTCACCAATGATGCTCCACCTGTATTTTTCCATCTCATACTCATTTTACTCATTGAAGTGCATATATCTATATCTGTATCTATCTATGTACACACACACACACACACACACACACACACACACACACACATAATCACACATACATATAAACATTAAAGTTAGGCTAATTTAACTATCCAACGAGAAGAGATTTACAGGATTATTTTGTTTTGGATTTAGTCATAGTGGTTGAGTCATGTTTTGTGATCCTGTTAACAATAGTATCAAACAGTGCAATGAAGCAGTAAGGGGGAGATAGAATGACAAAGAGAGAGAGAGAGAGAGAGAGAGAGGGAGAGCAAAGGTCAAAGGTGAGGATCATATAGATGCCCCTATAGTCATATTCATGCATACACTCTCAATGATTTCCGTGGTTCTCAAAAATGCTACTTACAAATAGTCTTACTGGACTCACTCTCCTAGGATTCATGTCATGTTTTTAATGACACTTGTAGCAGCTTAGATGGAGTTCTGGTCTATGAAGTCAAATGACCTGTAATTAGGAAAAAGCACAGATTTTGAATCGACAGATTACTAATTTTCTTGAGTACTGGCTTCCGTATGGTATGAAGCTCTTTTTTTGGGGGGGAAGGGGGATGACTTTGCTCAATCTTGGCCTAACTATAGAGCATTGCCACGATGGTCTCTTGTAGACTACTTAGCTGAGGTATCGATGTCTGTCTATGGCTCACCTTTCTAGCTCCTAACGTGTGCTGCCACCTCCACTTACTCCCTTCATTTGCTCCTTGATGGCTCTTCCTGTCAGCATCACGGGCCTTTACCTTTTAATATACTGTGGTAGCCGGCACTGCTACTATATATTCAGAGGTGTGTTTCAACTTTTCCATGCATTTGGTAAGTTCCCTGGAGAATGAAGTAAGGACTTACATTTCGTAGCATCCTCTCATCTAATGTATAACACAGGCAATTCATATAATAGGAGATCCTCAAATATTAATACTTAAAAATTGATTTTTATTTAATGTGAATTTATAGCCTCTACAGTTTCTGTATTCTTGGCCTTTGCAGATTTAATTCAACTTGATAATATCTGTCCTTTGATTTTTGCTTGGCTTACTATATGTACTTAAATACAAGAGTTATTACAGCTAGACTTTTGTGAATGAATAATGGAAATAGAGACAAATACAAAAACACAGAGACAAATATAGGAACCATTTTCACATATACATCTACTCCCTTGTTCTCATAGTTGCCAAACAACAGATGTACACTTTCCATCCTACTCTGCAAATGGAAAAATGGTTGCATATAAAGATCAAATAATTGTCCCCAAGTTTCTAGCAGTTGACCCCTGGCTTCACATCATTGTAGCTGCTTGTGCATGAATTACTTCTCAGCTACCTGGTACTTCTCATGGACTCTGTGAGCTACTGGATTTGCCATTCAGGCACCATCACCATCCCATTGAAGAAGACAGGATTTCAACAGTAAAAACCTGAAGCACTGGAGAAGGAAGGGGAAGAAACCAACTTGATAGTCTTCTATTCAGGTTTGTCCATGGATGGATGCTGTCTTTGCCATACCCTAAATACTCCTTCAGAAAATTTTAAGAGCATTCCAGTCTACATGGGAGGTATGACTATTATTCCGAATGAACAATGGGTACTCAAAACTGCCATGATCATGGAGAGGGCAGATAAAAATTTTCCATGATAGTGACTCCAAACACAGCTAGCTAAGTCTTTATATGAGGTTCACATCTAAAACCTCATGCAGAGCATTCTTTCCAGGGTAGGTACAATTCAGTATGCTGAGCCAGACATTTGGAAAAGGATTTTCTATTTTTGTAGCACCCAGTAGGTTTGCACTGGGTGCAATAATGACTTTATATTATTAAATGATTACATTGGGTTGAATGATCACCATGACCTTTATTTTACTTATTCATTTATTTGTTTTAAGAATTTTATGCATGAGTACTCTATTTACATTATTTTTCTTACTCTTTCCCCCATTTAGACTCTTCTTGTATACCCCAACTTCGTCTAAAATTCATGATCTCTTCTTAGTTGTTATACACACACACACACACACACACACACACACACACACACACACACACACACACACAACCTATTGAGTCAATTAGCTGTTGCTTGTATGCATTTGTGTTTATGTCCCAACATCACAGAAATCCACAACAGGTCAAAATGCAGACAGCAACTGACTGTGAGGCACCCAACCCCAATGGATACATCTACAACAAAACCTATACACCTAAAGCTGAAGGAACATTGAGCAAATGGTGAGTGGAAAGATTGCAAGAGCCAGAGGACCAGCATATTTGTGCTGCAAGATTGCGTCTTTTATATATAACAAGGAGCAGTACCATAAAATCTTAACATGGTTGCCTACACAAGACCCACACAGTGAAAATTCCTGGACTCTTCTAAGTAAGGCAGCTTATAATTACTATATGATTGATTTTCTGCAGTAGAAGTACAAAATGAGAATATTCAGAGCTATTAGAAACAGGAAAGGAACCTCACAATGGCAGTTTTCCACCTTCCTTATTAGATTTGTACAGTTTAGAACGTACTCATCACACCATTCCTCTAGAACATTTCTCTCAAAATAAAGTTAATTGGCTGAGGTATGTTTCAAATAAAAAACTGCATAGGCAAAACAGTTACACAGCTTGATCTGTTTAAGGGGCATCAGGACCCATCCTCAGTGCATGGGCCGTCTTTCTGGAGCTCAGTGCCTATGGTGGGACACCGTACACAGCCTTGGTGCAGGGGAAGGTGCTTGGACTTGCCTCAACTGAGTTTATTAGTCTCTGCTGAATCCCCACAGGAGGCCTTGCCCTGGAAGAGGTGGGAATGGAGGGAGGATGGGGGGAATGCTGGGAGAGGGGGAGGGAATCTTTGATTGGTATGTAAAATGAATGGAAATTTTCTTAATAATAAAAAATATATTAAGGTAATTTCTAAAATTATCTGAAATGAACTCTTTTGTGTATTTGGAAGAACTACTAGAATTCAGATAAGCTAATCTCAGCAGTGATGTTGGGTCCTAGCTAGTCGCCAGCTCTTGCAGAAATTACGTGTATTGAAATGCTTTTGTTGCTTATTTGATCACAATTAGATTGGTGCTTCCTGGCCAAGGTCAATATGGGAACATCTGGAGACACTTGTGCTTGAGTGGAAGTGGAGAGGAGGGTGGCATGCTGCCAGTGTTTAGAGTGTGGAGGCCAGGGCTGTTGCTGAACATCTTCCACACAGGTAGGCCTGCAGTCCCCCAACATCAGCCCCAAATGTAGGCAGGGTGACTGCTGAAAAAGCCTTGACTAGACAGTGTATGGAGCATGTAGTGATATTGTGTTCCCCCAAATATTGTGCATCCTAATAAACTTATCTGGGGTCAGAGAAGAGAACAGCCACTAGATACAGAGGCCAGAAAATGGTGGCACACATGCCTTTAACCCTAGCATTCTAGAAGCAGGGATCCATCTGGATCTCTGTGAGTTCAAAGCCACACTGGAAACAGCCATGCAGGGTAACAAGAGCCTTTAATCCCAGGAAGTGACAGCAGGAAGCAGAAAGGTATTTAAGGACTGGGAACTAGAGCTGTTTAAGCTTTTAGGCTTTTGAGCAGCAGTTCAGCTGAGACCCATTCGGATGAGGACTCAGAAGCTTCCAGTCTGAGGAAACAGGATCAGCTGAAGAATAGGCAAGGTGAGTTAGCTGTAGCTTGTTCTGCTTCTCTGATATTCCAGCATTCACCCCAATACCTGGCTCCAGGTGTTTTTTTTTTGTTTTTTTTTTTTTTAATTAATAAGACCTTCTAACAAATCATGCTACAGGAGCAGGCTTTGGATGAGGAAATGATCGTGACATGTGAGTCCTCCCTGTAGTTTGCACACAATCTCATTTCCCCAAGTTAGAGCCTACGTAATGACAACTGAATGAGCTGAGAGAATGTATTGCTAAGAAGTGTTTTAAACTGGCAAGATAATTTAGGTTTAATGAGCCCTACTACCTTCATAAATATCTCCCCCAAAACTTTCTTTTAAAACTTTAAATTGAGTTATGAACCTCATCTGCTTAGAACATTTTAATAGATTGCTTTCAGGAAAAATGTGCATGCCTTAACTGCTTATGGAACTTCCCTGGCCTGGTCCTGGCTTGTTCTCCAGGTTTCCTCCAGAAACCTGTGTCTATATGTGGCCACTCTGGTGTAGTCAGTAGATTCCTCTAGCCCCTGCAGTCCAGAAAAATCTCTCTCACCCACAGTCCCACAGCCATTCGGACCCAAGTAAACACACAGAGGCTTAATATTATTTACAAAGTGTATGGGCTATGGAAAACCTCTTGCTAGCTAGCTCTTATATATTAAATTAACCCTTTTCTGTTAATCTATGTTTTGCCACGTGTTCCATGACTTACTGGTCTGCTGGTATGTTGTTCCTTGGGCAGCAGGCTGGTGTTGCTCTCCAGACTCTGCCTTTCTCTTTCCTGTCTCTCTCCTTGGGTTTCCCGCCTGCTTCTAAGCTGCCTTGCCATAGGCCAAAGCAACTTATTCATTAACCAATGGGAACAAATATATATTCAAAGCATACAGAAAGACATCCTCCAGTACTCAGGCTGTCCAGGTGCTTGGATGCAAAGAGCATTTTCCTGCTCATAGACCTGCACACATGCTTGTCCTTTCTCTCCTCTGCTTAGAACATCCCTTCTTAGTCACAAGCAGCTCCGGGTACCTCCTTGCTCTTGGTTTTAGTGTTGCTATCTTATAAATGCCTTGCTAAAGCTCCCAGCAATCCATCTGAGACTCTGCAACACATGAATGGCAGAGGGCACAGTGCACACTATAAAACTTTTTTCTTTCATTGAAAGATTTTTTTCATACACTATATTGTACTTATGGTTTCCCCTCTTCTACCTCCTCCCAGATCCTCCCCATCTCTCTTCTTAAATAAATTCACATCATTTCTATTTCTCCTTAGAAAACATACAGGCATCTAAAGAATAATGAAATAAGATAAAACAAAAACAAACAAAGAAACAGAAGAAAAAAGAGCCAAAGAAAAAGCATGGGAAACACATGTAGAAGCAGAGACACAAACATTTCCACACACAGGAATCCCATAAAAACATAAAACTGGAAGCCATAATATATTTGAGAGGACCTGTAAGGTTTAAAAAAAGCCCTGGTAGACATTGGTCTCTGTTTGTGTTGGCCATCTATTGCTGGTTATGGTGATTACCCTTTAGAGTGGTTTCCCAGTGATAGTCCACTGACAAGAATTAATTTTTCATTTGTGAGTGGTTATCAATTGGAGATAGCTTCTGGGTTAGGGATGGGGTCTTGTGTCCACTTCTTTCAGCTCAAGGACTCCATCTGGTGCAGACCCCTGAAAGCCATGTACATGGTGTCACAGTCTCTCTGACTCCATAGATACATTGGTCCTGCTGTGTTTAGAAGGCCTTGTTTCCTTGGTGTCCTCTATTCTCTCTGGCAGTTACAATCTTTCTGTCTCCTCTCAGTATAGTTATCCTTGAGCAATGAGGGAGGATGATGGACACATCCCAATTGGGACTGAGGGTTCTAAGGTCTCTCACTCTCTACACATTGTCTGACTCTGTATTTGTTCCCATCTATTGTAGGAGGAAGCTTTTCTGGTGATGGCAGATCAAGGCACTGATCTATGAATATAGCAAACTGTCCTTGGGAGTCGTTTTATGGCTACGTTCCTTTAGCAGAGCATTAGTGCTTGCTTTTTTAAACTCCTAAAAAAAATATGTTTCTTAATTTGTGTATGTTTGTGAATAATGGGATGATGAAGGTAAGTTTTATTTTTATTTTGAAAGAACAGATGATCTAAAACCTACAGACTTACCAAGTTTTGAGATATATTTAGTATAGTATTGCTATCAACTTAGAGTTGTATGGCAGAACTTGACAAGCCTTTCTCACATGCTTTTGGCATGACTTATCTCCAGTGTCTAATTCTGTGTCTTCACAGAGTTGGTCTTCCATATATATCTATGGAATACATAAGTGAAACTCCTTTGATCCTCCAAGTCACAGGAAACATAATACCTTCGTGTATTGTGTCTTCCACCCTTTATTCTCCCCATAGTCCCCAGACACAAAAGCAAAGTTCACAATTTAGAGCAGGAAGTTTCTCAGTGGGACACAGGGAACGATGTCCTTAACTGCACTGTGTGCTTTCTCTGAGGCAGAAAGTAAACAGTCCTCCAAAAGCATTTTGTTCAAGAACTGTGGGCAGTTTGACCTAAGACTGCAGCCTTTGTTATTACCTTGCTCCTCAACTGCCTGTAAGAGAGGTTCCACTCCTGTGTGGGCCAGCAAGGTCAAGACAGAGTGAGGTAATTCTTTGCTGAAGCATTGATTAAGGGACTCTGGGCAAATAAGATATGCTAAAGAAAGTAAAAAAAGAAAAAATAAGAATTCAGCTTTTCAGTCCTAGTCCCCATGTTTAGTAGCCACACTGGGTTGGCAGCTATCATGGTGGATGATGCAATTACAGATTAACACCATCACATAAAGTTGTGTTTGGGGTAAAAATACTACAAACTGGTATGAGTTACCATTTTCATCCAACACTGATAGGATTTGGGTTGTTTTAAGAGATAGCCTGAACATGGGAATTTTATAGTTGGATAGGTAGGCAAATGGGGGAAAGCTATAAAGAGAGTATTTGCATATGCATTAATTCAGGACACTTTCTTTGAGGTCCAGACATGATTCATTCTAAGGGCCAGTCTCCTGCTATTATTCCTTTTGATCCTGTGATCCACTTCAACACGCCATTTCCATAACTACAGAAAGATCCATTTGACAGTGTGCCGAGGTTTTATGTACAGCTAAATGAGTACTGCTAGTCCATGGAGCATAGGGGTCTCTGGTACCTGGCTCATATCTGGCTGCACAATAAGGAATTCACTAGCCACACATCCTTAGTGAGCACTTGGAATGTGGCTAAAGAGGAATTGAATTCCTAATTTTGTATAAATAAAATCTAATTGAATTATTTAATATTTACATATGTGTGTATGAGTGGTGTGTGTGTGTGTGTGTGTGTGTGTGTGTGTGTGTGTGTGTGCATATATGTATGTGGTATGTGTGTAAGTGTGTGGCTATTGCCATAGTAGATGGCACAAATGTAGCTTATCACACATTTTTAATTGTTGTATTCTAAAGGAAGTCAATTACTACTACATTATCGGTTTATAAATAAAAATCTGGGACTTTTTTAGGTTGATGATGAGAATGGTGAATAGTTTACAGAAGGAAAATGTGAGTGTGGAGAGATTACTCAGTTTTCAAAGTGCTTACCAGCAAAGAGAAAGGCGTGAGTTCAATTCCCTGAACCCAAATTGAAAATACAAAACAGCTAAGCACAGTGCTATACACTAATAATTCCAGCACTTGGGAGATCGTGAAAGGCTGCCTCCTGAGGAGTGATGGCCAGCCTGCCTAGCCTAGTCAATGTGTTCTAGCACCAAGAGGGATCCTGCCTTGATAAAAGGTAAATGGTGCCCGAGGAACTATACCCACGGCTGTCATGTGACCCTCACATACATCTTTACACTTGGATGTGCAGAGAGAGGGGGGGGGGGCAGGGAGAGGAGACAGTGTTATTCTCCTAAATTTCTATGGTGTTTAAGACAATTTTAAGTCTAAAAAGAAAGATTTGAAAATGAAGCTTCCGAGTTTTAAATTTTTAGATTACAGCTCTCTTTTTCAAGCAAAACAACTTGTCTGCCTATAGAATGTTCCAGCTTCATTCAGCCAGAAGAAATTTCCTCACCATGTTTTCTCCTCACACTAACTTGCCTGTGCTTTGTTACATTTAATTATATCTCCCCTGAAGGCAGATGGAAGGGAAAACATCAAGTAAACATGTTGCACTTCAGAACTGTTCTTCCCCAAAAGGTATAATTTGTAAATTAATAAACATAACCACATTGCAATTTAATTAACAAGTCACAGCAACAAACAAAATACTGACTCTGTGATTTATTTGAATGGGGTGGGAACGGCAGATCTCTTTCAGATGAGAACCTAGAGTGAAGCAAAATCAAATTTAGCTGGTCTTCGTCTCCTGCTGTGCTGATGTGCTGTCACGGGCAGGCACTGTCTCTCCGGGGAATGGACACCTGTTTTTAGGGATGAGAACTTCCTGCCTGCTCACATACTAAGGTACCATTTCCAGATGTGTATCTTCTCAGGAACCAGACCACATGGGGACACCTCATGGCATTCGGCACACAGCTGTCTCTGTGCTAACACCACCACACCGAGTCTGTCAGAAACCGCAGGAAAGACAAGCACATTTCATACTGAATTTTACCATAGCTAGGGTTGGGCATTTTGTAACTAGTCAGAGCGACAAAACGTCCGGCACACTTCTGCTTGTGGCGGGAATCATCAAGCGGTTCCTTCCCGACTCCCTTTCCTTTTCCCCACTCTGTCGGTGAGGATGCCACTAAGCGACATGAAGTATCATGACTCAGCCAAGTTGGCAGCCCAGGGCTTGGACTTCACTTACCTCCTGGTAGAGAAAGCCAGTTTAGAAACTGGCTTTGATAGAATGGTAAACTCCAGCCAAAGACCATTCATAGAAACACTGAAAAGGTGTGTGCTCCATCCCCGTGATACCCGAGAGTCCGCAAACCTCTCCATCCACCTTCCTTACTGTCTTGCCTCATTCTTTACCCTTTAGAGGCAGATCAATAAATAGGATTGGAACATGACGATGCGCAGGAGGGTCACATTGCTTTGGAACCCTCTGCCACTCTCATAATTACAGGAAAGGAAGACTTACTGCCCTGAACAACAAGGCACGGATACAGTGGAGAATAAGCACTTTGAGTCAGCAGAATGATTCAGATTAAATTTCAGCAGATGGGATGACCTGTAGGGAAGATGGATTTGATTTACAAGAACTGGGACCTTCATAAAATATGATGTATATATTTTTATTTCACAGATTTTAGTAGAAATATCTGGAACCACCCAGTGGAAGAAATCATAGTAAGACATAAAAAAGACACATGAACTCTCTCTTCCTCTCTCTCTGTCTCTCCCCGGCCCCTCTCTCTCACACACACATTTATGAAGATATGAAAATAATCCCTATCCAGAAGCAAGGAACATATAGAGAGCAGAGGAGGGAAATTATCACACGGAGAGCTAATGCAGACTGTATAGATTATGTACTACGCAATTGCTTCACAGGGAAAAAAAGTAGAGGCCCAGGCATTTTGAGAAATGTGAAAGAGGGCTTTAATTTGTCCATTAATTCACTCACCGTGCTGTGTGTTGCTCTGTTATATGTTTTAGAGCATTATATTGGAAAGCAAGTTAGATTGAGGAATTGCTTGGGGAGGTGAAAGGGCTTTTAGATTCCTTCAAAGAAGATGAAGACATGAATTGATATAAGAAAAGCAGCATTGAGAGGCAGAAAATAGGGGCTCACATATGCCAGGCTAGCCTGAAACCCTTTATACAGCTGGAACTGGCCTTGAACTGGTCAACTTCCTTCTACTTTCCAAGTGCTGGGATTTCAATTCTACCATTCAGGCTGAAGCAGCAGAGTTCTTAGAACATTAAAAACATTTACCTCAAATGAACACTGGTCTTATGTGTTCTTTTAAGAAGTAATTTGTTTAAATTCACAACAATATGTATATTATGAAAAACATGTTTTGAAATATTTGTGTCTTGCTGAATGGATGAATTCAGTTAAGTGGCATACATATGTATGTTGTCTTACTTTTGGATTGAAACACTTTAAAGAAATACACTTGATCAAATAGTTCTGAAGAATGAAGTACAGTTTTATTAAGTGTAGCTCCTTAATTAAACAAAAAAAAATGGGAGAAATGCATTCTTCCTGTCTAACAAGAAAAATTGAATCTTGACAAATATCACCCTAAATCCATAATCCACATACCTTGTCCTGAAAACCATCATTCTTTTCTTCATTTCTATGAGTTTAACACTTTTAGATCCTGCATATAATGACAGAGTTATGGTCTTATAAGAATGATCTAAACTGGGCAGTGGTGGAGCACACCTTTAATCCCAGCACTCAGGAGGCAGAGCCAAGCAGATCTCTGTGAGTTTGAGGCCAGCCTGGTCTACAGAGCGAGATTCGGGACAGGCACCAAAACTACACAGAGAAATCCTGTCTCAAAAAAAAAAAATCTAGCCAGGTATGATAGCATGTTCCTTTAATCCCAGCACTAGAGAAGCAAAGACACATAGAGTTTGAATTCAAAGCCAGCTCAATCAACATTGAGAGGGTTCCCAAGCCTACACAATGGAATCTTGTCTCAAAAAAAGCCAAACATTGTTAATGAAAGAAGAAGCAACAATGATAACTGTCAAGATATCCCCAATAGTTCAACAGTGATACTTTTATTTCAGAATAACCAACAACTGTTTATTGAAATTACAGCCCACTTAACAGGAGAGTATCCATGGCTGGTACTGTAAACATAGAAAACTATTCATAGACCCCAGAGGAGAATATCATCCCTAACTGTATGCTAAGTGCTTTTTTCTATACCCATAGATAAGTGTATCTCTCACCCTAATCAAAGAAGCTTCTTTTTGCAAAAGATAGGGACTCTTGCAGAGATCCACAGCTGGCCAAAATGCACAGAATAACTAACCACAGAGCATTCAGCTCCAATTGATACAACACAATCCCCACACCCAAGTCTCATGGAAAACTGTGAAAATGGGGCAGAGAACTTGTGAAAACCAGAGAGTCAGGATACTTGTTTGCTAGAGCTCATCTTTTTAGACAAGACAGGAATTGATGCCCATAAAATCTCAACAATGTAGCTACCTAAATAAGACCTGAATGTCAGCTTGGGTTAAGAAAATTTTACAAAGTCCCAATCTAAATGAAGAGTTACAGGCCATCAGTGGCTGCTGAGAGGAGAATCAATCTTCTCCTAGGAGGAAGGAGCTCCCTGATATGTTATTCAATCCCAAGTCGTCAGCCTTAAGATAATGTACATAAGAGCAATAGTAAATGGGCTGTGTAGGAAATAAAGATATAACTCCAGGCATCATTTATAAAACTCTCAAAAAAGAAATTAAAAATACTTAAAAATCTAAAAGAGGGAAAACAAAAGAAAAAACAAACAAGACACAAATAATTTGAACAACCTCCTTGGAAAATGAAATAGACAGGAAAGCATTGCATATCAAAGTTTCGTGGCTGGGTTGGTGTTAATGTTTCTCTTTTGGTAGCCTGCAGAATACTTTCCCATACCAAAGACACTAGAATGTAGGGGTGAAAGTCCTATGCAGGCATCAATTCAACTTCTCCATGTTCAATGAGTTGTGTAGATGTTGTCTTTAACAATTGGGCCTTGTGGCTAGTTTGTGGAGAGCAAACTATTGTCTTGGCAACAACCGGGTTTGTTTTCCGTGAGACCCCTTTGGCCAACAACTCAATTGGATGTAGCCCAGTTTCAGTACTGGAAGGTTCATTTGGCGACAAGAGAAAGCCAATTGGGACTCTGTCTCCCTCATTGTTTGGAGACTTCATTAGGATCACCTTCATATATTTTAGTAAGTTTCCTCTGCCCTAGGTTTCTATATCACCCCTGAAATGCCCCTCTATTTTAGCTGTCTCTCCGTGAATTTCCTCTCTCAACATCACCTCTCCTCCCCACCAGATTCTTCCATTCCTGTCTGCTCTATCCCCAGTCCATTCATAAAATCAATTCTATTTCCTTCTCTCAGGAAGATCCATGTGTCTCCCCCTAGACTCTTCCTCTATACATAACCCCTCTGGGTCTGTGGATTATAGCTTGCTTATCATTTATTTAATGGCTAATATCTACATATAAGTGTGGAATCCTAGAATAGACCTTCATCATAAATACCCAGCATAAAGTATGGCACAAAGTTTGAGAAACCATGTTAGGAGACATTTAGTTGACCTACTGAAATGTGCTGTAATTTTTAATGGTACAGTTGATTTTTCTATCCTTTAAGCAAAAGAAAAGAAGAAGACAGACCTGTCATAAAAGGTAGAAAATTGAAATCTGCATTCAGAAAACTTTCATCCCTGTGATAAATTGCAGAGAATTCTTCCATGTAAAAGTATCTTTA
Organism: Peromyscus maniculatus bairdii; assembly: GCF_049852395.1. Taxonomy (NCBI): domain Eukaryota; kingdom Metazoa; phylum Chordata; class Mammalia; order Rodentia; family Cricetidae; genus Peromyscus; species Peromyscus maniculatus. The sequence continues at coordinate 18,929,915 of NC_134867.1, forward strand.
TAGCTTAACTGCGTGGCTCATTCACCACCTGAAGTACAATTTATGTTGAAGTGGCTCACTCAGAATCCCAGGTAGTCTCGTTAATCTAATGAAGCAAATTCTTAAAGCAGCAGAATTCTACAAGTGTGCTGGGTCAGCTATGAGTGTAAGAGTAGGTCCTCTTGGTCATCAGTTACTGGAGAAAATATATGTGCATTCATATACACTTATAAAAAATATGCACTCGTATACACTTATAAAAATATATGGCCACACTGACAGTATCCTTACTGACTAATTAAAATAAGGCCCCCAAATTTTAAGATATATTTATTTCTGATGCACATATTAGTTTATCTGACATAAGTTTTAATGTGATCTCAAGTAGATTCTTTATTAAACTACACATAGATTGAAGAAGAAAGAACAGAAAGGTTTGAAAGAGAGAAGGCTTTACTATTTAGTGACTTGAAGGCTGATATGAAATGTCACCTTAGTATAGTCATGGGGACACGACTGAAAGTGAACTCTTAGGCTACATTTACATGTTTCTGTGTTCCTTTTGCAGTTCAATAGATTATAGTCATTTCAAGAAGGAACAGATTGATAGACCTGATCATGAATAGTAAAACAGTAGCCTATTAAAGAATTAATCTGAATTAAATCCTGTAAATATGTATTTATTGTGAATTAGTGTTAAATGTTTTAGATATTAGGGAATTAATAAAATGAAATATTTAATTACTTTTTCATTATATTAAATAATGATTTTGTTTGTCCTTAGTCAATTTTTCCCCAAATTATTATTATTTTCTTTAGAGTGCTGATGATATCACTCAGGGCAACTTCATTGTGTCTTCTGTCTTACACTTGTGCACAGAACACTGCTTTAGTCCCAGAGATTCAGGGATAATGCACTCTGCTCTAAGCATTGAGGAAGTCCCCAGTATCTCAGAACAGAGAGATTAACAGTAGCAACACTGTGGTGTGACACTTCCTGAGAAGAAAGAACCATGAAGAACCACTGTAGCCAAGCAAAGAAGTACTTACCCAACACTTGAAAGGTTTCTAAGAAGGCCAGGTAACAGAATTCAGAGTTTCTTTCAAACAGGGTGGGAGACAGGAGAAGGACATTTTGGACAGAGGGAAGAATAAAATGCAATTGTTTCAACATGGCAAGATTAAGGAAGACAGAGAAGATAAATAGGAGTGTGGAATATAGAGAACAAGGGATAATATCAACATGCAACTTAATTCCCATTACATAGGGAGATCAAGAGTGCAGCAGGACTCTTAAAAAGTCTTATTAGTAGAAACAAACCTGGAGCCAGGTATTGGGGTGAATGCTGAAAGATCAGAGAAGCAGAACAAGCCACAGCCACCTCACCTTGCCAATTCCTCAGCTGATACTGTTTCCTCAGACTGTAAACTTCTGAGTTCTCATCCAAATGAATCTCACATGAACTGCTTCTCGAAAGCCTGAATGCTTAACCAGGCTATAGTTCCTTGTCCTCACACCTTAAATACCTTTCTGCCTCCTGCCATTACTTCCTGGGATTAAAGGCATGAGTCACCATGCCTGGTTGTTTCCAGTGTGGCTTTAAACTCACAGAGATTCGGATGGATCTCTGCCTCCCAATTGATAAGATTAAAGGCATGTGTACCACCATTTTCTGGCCTCTATATCTAGTGGCTGTTCTGTTCTCTGACCCCAGATAAGTTTATTAGGGTACACAATATTTTGGGGGAGCACAATATCACCACAAAGAGGATGATTCTTTTTTAAAAAATATTTTTATTTTATAGTTAATTTAATTTTACATATCAGCCACGGATTTCCCTGTCCTCCCTCCTCCCACCCCACCCCCCAGTTTCCCCCCCCAAATCCACCCTCTATTCTCACCTCCTCCAAGGCAAGGTCTCCCCTGGGGAGTCAGCCCAGCCTGGTAGACTCAGCCAAGGTAGGTCCAGTCCCCTCCTCCCTGCATCAAGGCTGAGCAAATGTCTCAGCATAGGCCCTAGGTTCCAAAATGCCAGCTCATGCACAAAGGAGAGGTCCTGGTCCCACTGCCTGGGGGCCTCCTAAACAGTTCAAGCTCATCAACTGTCTCCCTTAACCAGAGGGCCTGGTCCAGTTCTATGGGGGCTCCTCAGCTATTGGTTCACAGTTCATGTGTTTCTGCTAGTTTGACTATTTGCCTCTGTGCTTTTTCTATCATGGTCTTGATATCTCTTGCTCATATAATCCCTCCTCTCTCTTGCTGGTTGGACTCCTGGAGCTCCACCTGGTGTTTGGCCGTGGATGTCTGCATCTGCTTCCATCAGTCACTGGGTGAGAGTTCTATCATGACAATTAGGGTGTTCAGCCATCTGATCACCAGAGTAGGTCAGCTCAGGCATTCTCTCAACCATTGCCACTAGTCTATAATGGAGGTATCTTTGTGGATTTCTGGGGACCTCTCTAGCACACTGCTTCTTCCTATTCCCATGGGGTCTTTATTTTTCATGATGTCTCTTTCCTTGTTATCCCACTATGTTCTAGATCCAGCTGGGACCTCCTGCTTCCCTAAGTTCTCTTTGCCCCAACCCTTGCCCTCCATTACCCCCCTCACCCCCAGTTTGCTCATGTAGATCTCATCCATTTCTCTGTCACTGGGCGATCCCTGTGTCTACAGAATGGGAAAAGATCTTCACCTACCCCACAGGTGACAGAGGGCTGATATCCAGAATATATAAAGAACTCAAGAAATTAGACATCAAAATACCCAACAGTTCAATTTAAAAAAAAAGGGGGCTATAGAGCTAAACAGAGAATTCTCAACAGAAGAATCTCAAATGGCTGAAAGACATTTAAGGAATTGCTCAACATACTTAGTCATCAGGGAAATGAAAATCAAAACAACTCTGAGATACCATCTTACACCTGTCAGAATGGCTAAGATCAAAAACACTGAAGACAGATTATGTTGGAGAGGATGTGGAGCTAGGGGAACTCTCCTACACTGTTGGTGGGAATGCAAACTTGTACAGCCACTTTGGAAATCAGTATGGTAGTTTCTCAGGAAATTGGCAATAAGTCTTCAAGACCCAGCTATACCACTCTTGGGCATATACCCAAGGAATGCTCAATCTTACCACAAGGACACATACTCAACTATGTTCATATCAGTATTATTTGTAATAGCCAGAACCTGAAAACAACCTAATGCCCTTCAACTGAAGAATGGATAAAGAAAATGTGGTACATATACACAATGGAGTACTACTCAGCAGAGAAAAACAATGACATCGTAAGGTTCTCAGGCAAATGGATGGAACTAGAAAATATTATCCTGAGTGAGGTAACCCAGATTCAGAAAAGCAAACAGGGTATGTACTCACTCATAAGTGGATACTAGGTGTAAAGCAAAGGATAACTAGACTGCAACTCACAACTCCAGGGAAGCTACCTAGTAAAGAGGACCCTAAGAAAGAGGATGATTTTTAGGTGTTAGAATACTTTGACCAGAGAATGGTTTTTCAGAAGGATAGTTGAGAAGAACATACAGGAGCAATAAAAGATTTGCAATGTATCAGGTGCACTATAAACTCTGTTGGCTGGACAAGATAATAGGCCTACATTCAGAAGAATTGGGGAGATTTTGAAAATAATTAGGTGGTGAAATGGACACAACTTTCTGGTTACTTATATACGAGATGTGAGGGAGAAGAGGAAAGTGGAAAATGGAAAGTGATTTCTATCCCTTTAGTTTAGTAAGTGGGTTTAATATATCACTAGCAAGGCCACTGTAAAGTTTGTGGGGAAGATGGGTTCTGTGAGAGGAAAAGTTTCCTTGGTCATGGTGGACTTGCAGGTATGTGCTGGCTGCCCATAAAGTTTTCTCCTTATATATTGCCAAACCCTCCATTTTCAGACATCTAAGTGCTACCACATTAGAATCTATCCTAATTTATCAGGATAACTATTGTGATAACTAGACATTTTTAAACATGAGTCACACTGAGCAATGGTGGCACATGCCTTTAATCCCAGCACTCAGGAGGCAGAGCCAGGTGGATCTCTGTGAGTTCAAGGCCAGCCTGGTCTACAGAGCGAGATCCAGGACAGGCACCAAAACTACATGGAGAAGCCCTGTCTCAAAAAACCAAAAACCAAACCAAAACAAAACAAAAAAACCGAGTCACACAAACAAATTCCCATGGCTCTGTTTCAGAAGAGTCAACTCAATAATTCTAACATCATCTTTTCAAGCTAACTAGTTGAATGATAAATACATCCTAACTTCTGATGTACATATATATATATATATATATATATATATATATATATATATATATACATCCTCCAATCCACATATATAGATATTATATAGAGGATAATATATTATAAACAAACAAATATATTTAGACTTACATTAGGATGCTGCTAAGAAATGTACATAAGAAGACAAATTATTTTATGCATTTAAATTTTGCTTTGTATAATTCAATAACCATATTAGCAAACATCCTCACTAATGCACATACTCATTGGTAAGTATGCAATGACCTCATGGTCTTTTATTTCATAACATAAAAGGAAAAATGTAAGTATTTTTATATTAGTCTTTTCTTGATATAGCAAACAATTATTATTTTTACTGTTTCTAATTCTAAAACTATTTCTTACCTCAAACTAATACACAGTAGTAAATTATTATTTTACTTCAAAATAAATTATTGTTTGATGCTAGATGGGGGTATTAGTGGCTAATGAGTTACATGCTTGAAATCTCAAATCTTACCCAACAATGCTAATTGTGGACTTTCGTAATAACAAATTATATCTTGCTATTCTATACAACCTAAAATCTTATTACCCTTCTATCAAGTAAAATCCCCTCAATATTATTAATAGTGCTTAATTTAGAAACCATCTAAAAAGAATAATTCACAGGAAATATTTTTCTAGTTCTGGATATAAATATTTATTTTTCCTTAGGTTTCATCTTTGTTGTTTGAAAAACCAAACTATATTAACTTTTTACAATATGAAGTGATATATAAAATCATATTATTGTTATTTAAATATTCCATCATGGCCCACTATAGTACAACCTTAGAAATGCCAATCTTGATATAATCGACATTTTTAAACCTTTAAATATATTATAGCTCAAAGGTGGGCATGTGCCATGCAGTCAACAACATATATGGGTACATATTTCCCTTTTAAATTCCAATTCGAGGAAAATGTAAAAATCCTCAAACATGGCAGAAATTGTGAATTAATAAGACATGCAATTAAATCTCTTTCTGTGGCATAAACTGCGCCTGTGCTTTAGTAAAACAAGATGTCAGCATTGTGAAGGTCAAAGTTTCTTGGCATCAAATAGATCAACTGCTGAATTGTTTATATTCATGTTAGAAAAATGCATTGCTGTAAAAATGTTCTTGTGATCTGCAGAATTTGACACCAGAAAAAAAAAACATTTTCTATTTAATTAAATGTTGAGGAGGCATTTATAGATAGACACAAACAGATAGCAATATTCTTATATTGTGTCTACAATGACCTTCATTCTCCTTTGCAAAAATTCATTTGCAACTGAAATATTTGGCAAAGACGGACATTTGTCAATAGACTCATTCCTTAAAATTGTAGCTTGGCTTTGAACTTCATGGTCCAAGTGAGCTCATTTGTGGGATTTGTGACTACGTAATGAATTTTTTTTCTGGATTAGATTATTCTCAACATTATGTTGACCTTAAATATTGTCCAAACTATAAGACAATTTTTAACACTTTCATGAAGAATGGGAAGTCCAAGTGTGGAAATGAGACTAAGGCAACCTTCCTAATATTATAGGAAGCTCCCTTGCTCCAAATAGTGTCTCCTCTTTTCAATGATGTGTGAATACAAGCTTTAAATTACTTCAGTCTCCTTTCCATCAGCCAAACACTTCAGGTTTATTAAGCTACTCACAGCAGCCCATGTGCTTCACTGGGAGTTTCCTGGGTGAGCACTGAATAACCTTTTTCTTGACCCATTTGACTTTGTTTTTCCTGTTACATTCAAAAGAAGCATCTCCTGCTTCTTTGCTTTTTAGTCCTGATGGAAAAATGTTTTCATTAAAAATAGCTCTTGCCTAGCAACCTAAGTCCAGTTGCTTATTGTTGAGGTGGAATTTGAGAAATATGCAGAGGAGTCTGTAGCAAAGGGAAACCTCTGACAATCTCTGTGAGGCTGTGTACTGGAGCCCCTGTGAGTAGAACAGGACTATGAGGAACTGCCTAAGACCGCTAAGAACCTCTCATGAGGCTCCCTGCTGTTCCCTTTAGATCTCAAATTGCAGATGAAAGCACAGACATTCAGAGAACCCACTGAAAATATGACCCTGAGTACCATGACCAATAATAACTGATAATGAATCTTTAAAACGGATATGATTGGCATTATTTATTTTTTGCATTATCTTCAAATTCCCGTGAGTATTTAATTGCAGCAGCGTTGATGGTAGGAGAGAAGGACATGAGAGGAGAGGTTCTAGACTCCCATCTATTCTCAGAGCGGTTGAGATTTCATAATATTTGCAATTATTTTTACTGAAACAACTATTTCTGCAGATTAAAATGAAATATGAAAATAATGATTTAGAGTGTGGAGAGACTATCTAACTCACCCTGATTAAGATCAACTAAGACTTGACTTCCAAGAAGCAGAATTTCCTGTAAGGTTCATCCTGAGCTACCAGCTGCAGACATAACTGTATGAATGCCTGTCTGTAGCAACAATTATCTACTCCCTAGAGTTAGGCAGTCTAAATATCCCCCTGGCTTAGTATTGGCATCTGTGATGCAAGTATATCAGCAGCATCTATTGCAAGGATAAGCTATAAGAACTGAGAATTATGTTCTAACCAACACCTCACATGTGTTCATACGGTGGAATTCTCATAGTTCTTCACTACTTTATTGCTTTCAGGCTTATTATAATTTCTCTGTGGCTATCTTAAATTACTTTTAAAATGTTTAACCTGAAATAATATTGCATTCAATTTGTTGACATATACATATTGTCATTAATGCATTACTTAATGATGATGGTATCATTCAATAATTTCTTTGTTGTAAAAATCCTAGACTACAAATGCCGACAGCATAGTATTATGCCCAGTACTGTATGTAATGATTATATGGTGGTATTGGTCTATCTAACATTCATAAGTATAAAAATGTAGAGTAAAATAATGGTATAAGAGTTTTAAAAATTGACATTTTTATTTATTTATTTATTTTATTTTACAATACAATTCAGTTCTACATATCAGCCACGGATACCCTTGTTCTCCCCTCTCCCATGCCCCTCCCCTTTCTCCAGCCCACACCCCATTCCCACCTCCTCCAGGGCAAAGCCTCTCCCAAGGACTGAGATCAACCTGGTAGACTTAGTCCAGGCAGGTCCAGTCCCCTCCTCCCAGGCCGAGCCAAGCGACCCTGCATAAGCCCCAGGTTTCAAACAGCCAACTCATGCAATGAGCACAGGGCCCAGTCCCACTGCCTGGATGCCTCCCAAACAGATCAAGCCAATCAACTTTCTTACCCATTCAGAGGGCCTGATCCAGTTGGGGGCCCCTCATTTTTTAAAGGGTTCTTCCTATGGATTAAATCTTACTTTTGCATCAGTTTCAGGTCTACCAACTTCCAACTTCCCACCCTCTTCTTCTTAACTGCTCTTTTATTTACCAATTCTGTGTTGAGTAGAAAAAAAGTCAGCACTTGGGTGGGTGAGAAGAACTCTCTGACCATTCCTCCAGTTTCTAAAATTTCTATCCTTAATTTTTGCTTGATATTTATTCATAGCAACTGAAATAACTTTATTTGTACAATTATTTATTTATTTATTTGTTTGTTTGTTTATTTATTGCCATTTTCCTTTCATTCAATCCAAGCTTCAGTAATAAAATTTTTTGTTAACTTTGCTGACCTTCAATTTTATAGTCTCAAATAATGTTTTAGTTCTTTTTCTATTGCTATGACAAGCCAAGCACTGACAAAAGAAACCTATAAAAGAAGAGGTATTTAAAAAGAATGTGTTTAATTTGGGACTATTCATTCCAGAAGGCAGTAGAGCAGTAGCTGAGAGCTACGTCATGATCCATAAGCAGGAGACAGGGAAAGGAAGAACTAGAAGGACAAGAGCTTCTAAAGCCTCCAAGCCTGTGCTCTGTGACACCCCTCCTCCAACAAAGCCAGACCTCCTAATCCTTCCCAAACAGCTTGACCAGCTAAGAATGAAATATTCAAATAAGTGAGCCTGTAGGGACCATTGTCATTTAAATTACCACAAATAATGTGAGGCACATACTATAACTACTGAACAGAGTTCTTTAAGAAGTGAGTAGTTAGTCCAGTCCCATGGGGGCTCCACAGCCGCTCGTCTACAGTTCATGGGCTTCCTCTAGTGTCATCTCTATATGTCTTCCCATCATGATGTCAACGTCCCACACCTGCAGAATTTATACTCTCTCTCATCCTTTGGATTCTCTGCATCTGCCTCTATCAGTCACTGGACAAATGCTCTATGATGACAGTTAGGGTATTCGCTAGACCAGTCACCAGAGTAGACCAGAACAGGCACCCTCTGGACCACTGCCAGCAGTCCAAGGTGGGGCCATCCTTGTGGATTCCTGAGAACCTCTCCAGCACACTGTTTCTTCCTATTCCCATGATGTCTTCATCTATCATGGTATCTCCCTCCCTTCCTTCCCACTCTGTCCTGTTTCAGCCTATGTTCTTATCACCCACTCCTCACCCTCCACCACCCCCACACACCCAGTCTGTCATGTAGATCTCATCCACTTCTCCTTCACTGGGTCTTCCATGTGTCCCTCCTAGGGTCTTTCCATGTTAGCTAGCCTCTCTGGAGTTGTGGGTTGCAGTCTGTCCATCCCTTCCCTCACATCTATTATCTACTTAGGAGTGAGAACATAGTATATTTGTCCTTCTGAATCTGGGTTACCTCACTCAGGATGATATTTTCTAGTTCCATCTATTTGCCTGAAAATTTCACAATATTATTATTCTTTACTGCTGAGTAGTACTCCATTGTGTATATGTACCACATTTTCTTTATCCATTCTTCAGTTGAAGGGATCTAGGTTGTTTCCAGGTTCTGTTTATTACAAATAATACTGATATGAACATAGCTGAGTGTGTGTCCTTGTGGTAAGACTGAGCATTCCTTGGGTATATGCCCAAGAGTGGTATAGCTGGGTCTTGAGGAAGACTTATTGCCAATTTCCTGAGAAACTACCATACTGATTTCCAAAGTGGCTGTACAAGTTTGCATTCCCACCAACAATGGAGGAATGTTCCCCTTGCTCCACATTCTATCCAACAAAGGCTGTCTTCAGTGTTTTTAATCTTAGCCATTCTGACAGTTGTAAGATGGTATCAGAGCTGTTTTGATTTTCATTTCCCTGATGACTAAGTATGTTGAGCAATTCCTTAAATGTCTTTCGGCCATTTGAGATTCTTCTGTTGAGAATTCTCTGTTTAGCTCTGTAGCTCATTTTTTAATTGGATTGTTCAGAATTTTGAAGTCTAGCTTTTTGAGTTCTTTCTGGATATGTAAGATGGTTGTTTGGCTTGAACTCTTTGGGGGGCACCCAGGCAGGGGGATCGGGATAGATCCCTGGTACATGGGCATGCTTTTGGGAGCCCGGTGCCTGTGATGTGACACTTTGCACATCCTTGGTGCAGTGGGAAGGGGCTTGGACCTGCCTAGGCTCAGTGTGCTGGGCTCTGCTGACTCCCCATGGAAGACCTTGATTTGGGAGATGTGGGGATGTGGGGTGGCTTGGGAGGGAGGGCTAGGGGGTGAAAGGAGGTGGGAACTGTGGGCAGCATGTAGAGTGATCAGAAAATTTCTTAATAAAGAAAAATGGAAAAAAAAAGAGAAATGAATAGTTATTCCGGAATAAATATCAGGTGATGTTGGGCATGATGATGAAGACTAGAGGAGAAAGGAAGCTGAGGTTCTATAGGTGGTTACCATAGAGACAGGTAACACAATATGAAATTTGTCTTCCCAAACTTTGAAAAAAATTATATGGAATATTTTATTCTTTTTCTGTTTTAGTATGAAGCACTCAGACCCTTTCTTAGAATTTCTCTTGTATGTGTTGTTTTGACTTAAATGTATGAACTGTGTAGGAAGTAACTTACATTCTCTTTAGTTTCTCTCAGAATATTTATCAAAGTTCCCCCAAGAACTGCTTCCTGTAATGGTGGAAATGGAGATATAGATAAAGAGTGTGAGGAGATGTATGTAAATCAAAAGTTAAAAATAAGCTTTGCTACCTCAGAATATACCTTTGTTCTTAGCTCCTTATTTGACAGGATTTCTTGGTGGGAAAATAATCTTGACAGGGATCATAGGGGGATCATTTGGGAAATTTTTAAGGGAAAATCTTATGAAGTTTTCATTACTGAGTTTATTGTTTTCATGAGAAATAAGGAATGACTCAGATGTCAATAAATAGCTAAAGGAATAACTTTACCTGTGAAGTTTCAGAAAATAAGAAACATTATAAATATGAATTTTTCTAGTTTTTGAAATCAAATTTTTTTAGCCTCATGAATTACATACATACAGACACACAAACCTTCACATACACACACACACACACACACACACACACACACACACACACACACTCTAGCCATTCACCATGATAAAGATTATTTTGTATGAAAATGGTTATAGCATTTTCTACAGTTTTGATCATGAACATGTTCTCCAAGTCCTGTTTTGAAAAATTGGATTTGGTGTGATCACTGGAGAGCTATGCTCTTGTTTGCATTGTTTCTGCCCCTGTGGTGTTGCTTGTACAGAATTACATTTGGATTTATGCCTTCAACCTCTTCTGAGGGGTGGTTCACAGAGCGGCTACAGGAAAATGCGCTATCACATGTAATTGTAAAAATCATGTCAAGCATCCGTTCAATGCATTCTTCTGAGAATTCCCAGGAGAAATTTCTTCCAATGTCCTACAACAGGAAAAACAAAAACAAAAAACAAAAACTAGATTTCTTTGGAGCAAATGGTTTGTGTTTGTCTTATAGCTGCTGTGAATTGAAAGATGAGTGGGTTTCTCCTCTATTTTGTTCCCTATGGAGCTCCACTGGCCAGGAATTTAGCAACAGCAGACAATAGAAAATAATCTGTACTTTCCAAATGAGAAGGATTGTAATTTCAAGAATTTGAGGTTAATTCATGACTCTAAATCTTCTGTGTGTTATGCAGGTTGCCAATACAGATGACCTGAAGAAACAGAGTAGTCCTCAAAATCAGTGAAATGGTTATATCTATGCAACATCAGTCCTGTTCCATCAACCCTAGCTTCTGCTTTAAGTCAGCCTTCCAAACCCATGTGCCCACTTCCCCTATGCAGAGCAATCTGGCAATATGGGAAAAGGATCATGAGTAATACTTTTTCAAGTCCCCCTATGGAATATACAAAGGAACTTACAGAAGTTGATGTTAAGGGCGAATTGATCAAGGAAATTAATGACAACCAAACACCTGATTGATCTTGCTCTCTTCTCACACAAAACAAGATCACAAGATCAAATTGTATGCAGTTTGTATTCTAACTATACAGTTTCTGTCATAGTTTTATAGCTGAACTCAAATTACTTTGCGATTTGATTTGTGTGTTCCAATGTTCTAATACTGTGACAAAATGCCTAAGCAAACAACTGGAAAGAAAGAAGACATTGTGATTAATGGTTGCCTTTCTGTTGTTTTTGTGGTAAAGTAGTCCGTTATGATAAAATCATGTGATAGGGAAAATTTGTTCATTTTTATGGTAGTGGGGGTGGGGGCAGGAGAAGAGATAGTGAGCTGGGGGCTGACATCTTCCTTTAGCACACACCCTCAGTAACTCAATTTCTTCTCCTTATTACCCACGTCCTAAAGGCTCCACCACCCCTTCATGGCACCACTGGCAGGAAAACAAGCCTTCAATACCTAAGATTTGGTGACGTCCTCTAGCATTACCCTTGTTATTCCATCATAATTTCTTCATATTATTTTTAACCCATTATAATTTTTTTTTTTTTTTTTTTTTTTTTGGTTTTCCGAGACAGGGTTTCTCTTGTGTAGCTTTGCACCTTTCCTGGATCTCACTTGGTAGCCCAGGCTGGCCTCGAACTCACAGAGATCCGCCTGCCTCTGCCTCCCGAGTGCTGGGATTAAAGGCGTGCGCCACCACCGCCCGGCAACCCATTATAATTGCTTCCAATAACACATTCCAATTTATTTATTTGGAGAGAGTGCGGGGACTACAGATGTGGACTAACATTCCTGGCTTATCTCAGCTCTTTAGAAAGAAATCATATCACAGAAGCAGCCCATGGTATCCATGGAGAATGAACTTGTCTCCAGTTGGTATCCACAAGCATGTGCTCAAGTCTCTTATAGAAAGTGGCATGGGATTTGCATGTTATATACCTACTTTCTGCTACAGTCTTTAAGTCATCTGTAGATCAATTATAAAATTTTGTACAATGTGAATGCTATAAATAATTTTTGTGTTGTATTGTTTGGGGAGTAATACCAAAAGTCTATGTATTCAATGCCTATATCTTTTCTTTTGTTTTTGTAGTGTTGAGGATTAAATCTACTGTCCCATGCATACAAGGCAACCACTTTAGCAGTGAGCTATATTCCCTGCCAGCAGACATACATTTAAAAAGACTTTGATCTGTAGTTTGTTGAAATGGCAGACTCAGAACCCATGGGTATTGAGGACCAGCTACATGAATAAATATTTAGTTGTAAAAGTAACTGAAGTTTAGAGTTTGTGCGAAATACAAGTCTAAAACACCTAGTGCACATTAAATGTGACTGTAGAGCTAACACAGGTGGCAGGAAGAACTAATGGTTACCATCTCCCTTTCCTAGACTTCATCTAACATAGCTATTGTCAAATCTGTGGGTTGTGACCACTTTGCGGGTCACCTAGCAGATATCCTTCACATCAGATATTTACATTATGATCATAGCAGTAGCAAAATTACAGTTATAAAGTAGCAATGAAATTATTTTATGTTTGGGTGTGACCACAACATCATGCTATAATAAAGAGTCACAGCATTAGGAAGGTTGAAAACCACTGATCTAACAGAATTTCCTTTTCATTATTTAAGTTGGGCTGTGTGTGTGTGTGTGTGTGTGTGTGTGTGTATGTGTGTGTGTTTGTAGTTATTTGTTGTTAAATAGATTTTCAGTATGGGAACTAGAAATGGCTATTCTTCAAGAGAACATGGGTTCAAGTTGCCTCACACACAAGGCAGCTTATATCTGTAATTCCAATTCCTAAGGATTTGACTCTCTCTTCCAATATACAGAGGCACCAGACATGTACACGGTGCACAGACATACATACAGGCAAAATATAAAATATATACATAAAATCAAATACACACCATACGCTCAATCTAGTTGAATAATTACATCTCTCATAGAAGCAAATATGATATGCATCTTAGGAATACCCACTTAAACGCTTGATTTCCTCTTTAAAATTTTTTTTTAAGATGAGTAAATATAGAAATACCATGACAAAAACCATATATCCCTACCTTCTGGAACAGTTGGTTTTTGTGCTGCTTCGGAGTCCTCACTAAAACTATAAGCATCATTTTGCATTGTTTTTGCTTTCAGGAACTACTGTGGTGTATAAAGGATTCAGGTTCTTTATAAGGAGATTAATCCTTTAGACTTGTCTCCTTTGTCTGTTTCTGTGCTCGGTTTTATACTTAGTTGTCTAGAAGAGGCAGGGAGCTGGCTCTACCTTTTCAATAGAATAGATGTAATAGTCTGAGTACAATAGTTAATATTTCTTCATGCTTGAGAACTTCCTTCCTTTTTTTCCCTCCCTCTTTTGGGTTTAAGGCAATATATCAACTTCTGAGGTTTCCAGAGGCTTTGACCTCTGAATGAGTAGACATTATTGCATGTATTTTTTCTCTTTAATAAGATTACAGAGTAATGAAATTTAGAGACTAAAAGAGACTGCGAAAGGTCACCTGGTCCACTACTTTCCCGAAGAGTCCACTTCCATTTAGACCCATAGCTAAACCACTTCAGGCAAAGGGCAGCTTTGCTAGTTCACTGACTTTCAGAGCAGGATGTTACAGTCTCTGGTGGCAAGGCTTTTTCATGCTGTATAATTCTCAATGTCAAGAAATTCTTCTTTTTATCGAACTTAAATTTCTTATGCAAAAATTTAAGCCAAAGGACTCAATCCCTGATGAGATCTAAAATTAAAAATAGACTTCTAAAAAGAGTTGAGAAAATTAGGTCCTGCTATTTCTCTGTTTTAAGTTCTTAAGACAAATTTGACATAATGGTCTGAGTGAATGGGTGTGAGAGTGAAAATAAAAAGAAAGAGAGGGAAGGAGGGCGGGGGAGATAGATAGATAGATAGATAGATAGATAGATAGATAGATAGATAGATAGATAGATAGATAGATAGATAGATGATAGATAGATAGATAGATAGATAGACAGGAGATCAAAATTTTAGTACATGGATTTTTTTTTAAGGTGCTTCGAGAATCTCTCAGTTGCTGCCACTTCTGATGCAGCCTAAACAGTAAGCTGCTTCTCAAACTCATGGGCACTGTTTTTAGTAGGGTGAGCAGGCAACTGTGACCGTTCTCTTATAGCAGGGAATCAGTGAGCTGATAGGGATTCTCAGCAGGTAAAGACAATTGAGTAAGATTGGAGGGGATTTGCCTGGAATGTCTTTCAGTTTAGTGAGCTGAGGTATAACCTAACAAAAACTATGCCAGGCAGCAGTTTACCTGCATTGTCCTATAACTGTATTGAAGAAGTATTTACACGCATAAATGAAAAACAAGAATTGAAGCGATGCTTAAGTCTCTTATGTTTGTAGCCAAGTCATATCCACCCACAGCTGTACATGCTGACGGAGGAATGAAAGCTCTAACCACCGCATTAGTATTAGATTTCTGAAGCAGCACCAAGAGACAGGAGGTGGAAAAGAGACAGAGTCTGGCCTCCACAGATGGACTATTTCTTTCAAACAGCGAAGGACTGACACTCGCCTGCAGGAGAGCTCTGTCTGCCAAGAGGGAAGGCTTTGGAGGTGGGAGAGAGGGCCAGCGAATGAGGAAGTTAATGCTGGCTGCCTTTCCTTCCTTTCCTTCATGGAGTGCTTTGTCCAGACAAGGCCACTTCATCTCTAGCAACTGCTTTGCATTGGCCCTCAGAATTCAGGTGAAGGTGGGTGACTGAGTCAGGCGATGGCGGAGATGGGGGAGGGGCTGGAGTTTCAACAGAGGGTGTGGATTGCAGGAATCCTTAGAAGAATAGCAAGTCCCCTGGTCAGGTTCTGGCAGAGTTTGTTCAGTGTTTATCCTGACAACTAAGAAACATTCTCAATATAAGTTCTTTGTTGATTGTCTTCAATTGTATTCATATTGTTTATACTAATAGTAAATCACTAAAAAAATACATTACTAAGAATTTTTCTTTTATTTACATTTAGAGTTTTAGGGTTTACAAAATTATTTCCCTAAATGTAAAAAAAGATAAAATGCCAATGCATGTATTGTATCTATATAATGATAACTTCAAAAAAAACACACAAATTTATTTTTAGGGAAGAATTATTTTCTCTTAGTTTGGTAGTTTTCTATCGATTAAATTCTGTTCATCACTTCTTTTTTAAAAATCTCCATTTCCTTCATACCCATTTTCCTATGTCCAGCACTTCACTGCTACATGGTGATTTCTATGGCCAGTTGGCAGTTTAACACACTGGCTTTGCATGAAGGAGGGAGCAGTTGGCAAATGCTTGCCTGACTTGGCCCAATGCCTGAATCTGATATGCTTTATTTATAAATGGTAAAACAGTTGACAAATGTTTTCTGTGGTGCCTAGGGAAAGAGTTCTGAACTTCAGTGATACGCTAATGAAGAAATAACTAAGTGCATATTTACTAGGAAGAAGTTTAGAGCTCTGTTATCTACCATTAAAACGGGCTTAGTGATCCTGAGATCTTTAAGACTTGGATCCTTGAGTAGACGTTGCTCCTTAAGGGATGTTGGCCCTGACATCTCTGGTTGTGTTTCCATACCTAAAAATTAAATGAACTGATCAAATTAATCTTGCTTTCTCTTTTTTGTTGTTGTTGTTGAAACTCCATAGTGTAATTTCCTAATCCCATATTGGCCTTTGTGCTGGCTAGTTTTATGTCAATTTGACACAAGCTAGATTCTTTTTGGAAGAGGGCACAATTGAGAAAATATCCCCCCACCAGATAGCTTCTGTGCAAGTCTGGGGTGAGTGATTTTGTTCCGTTGTTGTTATTCATGATGTGGAAGGCTCAGCTCACTGGGAGCCTTGCTGCTTCTGGGCTGGTGGTCCTGGGTGTATATAACAAACTGGCTGAGCAGGCCAAGAGAAGCAAGACAAAAAGCAGCACTCTACATGGCTTCTGCATCAGTTCCTGCTCCAGGTTCCTTCCTTGAATCATTGAGCTGAGCTCCTCAGATGATGGACTACAAGGTGTAAAATGGAATAAACTCTTTCCTCTTCAAGTGTCTTCTGGTCATGGTGTTTTATCACAGCAATAGAAATCCTAACCAGAAAGCCTTTTATATAGAAGAGTTCTCCCCATTAGCTCACTACTAGGAAAACTAAACATATCCTTCTTCAGATTTTAAACACTTGCATATTGTTAACATTCTTTGTGTTATATCGACATGCCCGTAAGGAAAAGGGTAATTTGAACTTAAATTGGGGTCCTACTTAGCTTATGAGAATTAAATACTGTGTAACTATCATATAGAATGGCCTGAGAGTCATTCTCTCTCTCCTTCTGCCTCTCTCTCTGTCTTTCTGTCTTTCTGTCTGTCTGTCTGTCTGTCTGTCTCTCTCTCTCTCTCTCTCTCTCTCTCTCTCTCTCTCTCTCTCTCTCTCTCCCTTCCCCCTCCCTCTCCTCTCTCTTTGTTTTACTAATTCTGTCATAAGTGCAAGGTCGATTTTGTTAGAGATGTTGAAGGATCCTTTTCTCATGTGGTCTTTTCTTTTTCTTTTCCTTTCCCCACATCCATATTGATCTAATTCAACGCTTTGCCTTGTTAGCTCAGAACTAAATATTCTGTTTCTTATATTTCTAGACACCCCCTCTAAAGTATATCAAAGGATTTGCATTCCTCCTTTATTCTGTATTTATTTAATCATCTATATGTCCTTGGCTTTCTTTCTGGTACTAATCAACTTCACTGTGGGGCTATATTAGAAGATGGTGTTCAAAGAAGATTGGGGTGGTGGGTATTAAAATCCATGTTTAATCAATTTACACTTTTATTTATGTAACACATTTTCTAGCATTAGGAAAGCTGCAGTTTCTAAAATAAGGAGAAGCACATACTTTCTATATGTTTGCATACTTTGCTTGCCAATTTCCATGTAGTATATGCTTAAGGCTACAAAGAATACATGTCCTTTCTCCTTATCCTCAAACAAAAGAACCAACACTTGATGCCATAATATTTTAAATATGTTGGAGATCATTAGTATAGATTTAAAACCTAATAAAAATTTATTTTCAAACAGAGTATGGATTTTTCAATGAGATTAAGAGGAAATGCAATAGTAAAAAGGAAAAAAGTAATAAAAATCTAATAAATCTCCATCTTTCATTCTCTGCAAGAACCTGTTCCCTTTAAAGCAGTATAGAAAATCCTTTTAATTTTACAGGCCCAACTGAAAGCTGGATTTAGTTTTTAGAAGGTATATCCAACTAGCTTGTTTTCATTTTGTTATTTTAATAATATAATTGGAAATATTTTTCTGGGCAGGGTTTACTGACACGTGGCTTCCATGAACTGCATCTAAAGCCATCTTCCGGATAAACACCATAAGTATGTGCTGGTCAACTCCAGGAATTATTTGATGATCATATTTGGAAGTCTCAGCCACAAGGCATTAATGATGGGAAGATATCTGAGGGGACCAATCAGTAACAGACCTTCATTCTGTAACTTTCATTTCAGTAACTCCTCATTCAAACCCTTTTTTTCTTACTGGTTAGAAAAGCAACATAGTCAACCAACTAGATATTCCTCATGTGCCTGCCTCCTTAAGAGCTGCATCACAGCGAGCATTTTTTTTTCTTTCATGAAGATTTTTCCCTACAGAAACATGGCTTAATTTTCCCTAATGAAAGAATGGAATACAATGTTGGATGCAAGTTGCTGCTACAATTTTTTTGTATGGAGGAATTGCAATCAGGTAAAATGCTTGGATTTATAGTCAGAAATATAGGAAGTGATACAAAAGAGCAAGATACTGCCACCAAAGCAGAGACATTAATCAGCTTAGTAGAACTGAGGACCCACACAGATGCCCACATTCCAACGGTTACCTGATTTTTGACAGATGTCAATAATAAACATTGGAGAAAAGATGGCATCATCAACAAATATTGTTGGTCAAACTGGATAGTTACATGTAGAAGAATGAAAATAGATCCTTGATTCTCACTGAGTACATGATGCAAGTTCAATGGATCAAGGGCATTAATATGAGTCATGAAACCCTAAATCTGGTAGAGAAGAAAGTAGGGGATACACTTAAACTTACAAGCACAAAAGAGAATTCCTGAACATGTTTCAATAGCATCTGCTTTAGTACCTCTGGATCTCTTAGTTCAAGGTCACATTGGAAACAGCCAGGCATGGTGACACACGCCTTTAATCCCAAGAAGTGAGCCTTTAATCCCAGGGAGTGATGGCAAAAACAGACAGATATATAAGGCATGGAGACCAGAAACTAGAAGCATTTGGCTGGTTAAGCTTTTAGCTGGTTAAGCTTCAGGCTTTTGAGCAGCAGTTCAGCTGAGATCCATTTGGATGAGGACTCAGAGGCTTCCAGTCTGAGGATACAGAATCAGCTGAGGAACTGGCAAGGTGAGGTGGTTGTGGCTTGTTGTGCTTCTCTGATCTTCCAGCATTCACCCCAATAACTGGCCTTAGGTTTGATTTTATTAATAAGAACTTCTAAGATTCCTGCTACAAACATTTTGATAAAGGGTGCTACAGGAACTAAAATGCTTCTGTCTATCTGTCCAGCATAAATGCCATCATTCTCCACAATGGAATGAAGAGGCAACCTGAAAAAAAATCTTTACCAGCTATATATCTGACAGAAGGTGGGTGTCTAGAATATACAAATAAATAAAAAAATGAAACACCCAGAAAGCATAACCCAATTAAAACAACAGGATATGGAACTAAACAGGTAGTTTAGTTCGGAAAAAATGAAATACAAATAGCCATGGAATATTTCTTTTTAAAAATCTTCAAAAAGTTCAACAAAGTAAATGCAAATTAAAGCTACTTTGTGATTTATTTTTTATTTATTTATTTATTTTTGCCTAGCCATTGGGTTTTTTTTTGTGATATATATTTTTTATTTTACAATACCATTCAGTTCTACATATCAGCCATGGGTTCCCCTATTCTCCCCCCTCCCACAACCTCCCCTTACCCCCAGCCCACCCTCCATTCCCACCTCCTCCAGGACAAGTCCTCCCCCGAGGACTGTGATCAACTTGGTAGACTCAGTCCAGGGAGGTCCAGTCCCTTCCTCCCAGACTAAGCCAAGTGTCCCTGCATAAGTTCCTGGTTTCAAACAGCCAACTCATGCAATGAGCACAGGACTAGGTCCCACTGCCTAGATGCCTCCCAAACTGATCAAGCCAATCAACTGTCTCACCTATTCAGAGGGCCTGATCCAGCTGGGAGCCCCTCAGCCTTTGGTTCATAGTTCATGTGTTTCCATTCATTTGGCTATTTTTTTTCAATAATTGAGTAAAACTGAAATTTATTATATGCCACAGTCGTCCTAGGGACCTCCATGCTATATATATAGCCTCTATGGTTCTATGGGTTGTGGTCTGATTGTTCATTTTATATCTAGAATCCACTTATGAGTGAGTACATACCATTACTGTCTTTCTGGGTTTGGGTTACCTCACTCAGGATGATTTTTTCTAGTTCCATCCATTTGCCTGCAAATTTCATGCTTTCATTTTTTTTCTCTGCTGAGTCGTACTCCATTGTGTATATGTACCACATTTTTTTCATCCATTCTTCCGTTGATGGGCATCTAGGTTGTTTCCAGTTTCTGGCTATTACAAATAGTGCTGCTATGAACATAGCTGAGCATGTATCTTTATGGTATGTATCAGCATTCTTTGGGTATATGCCCAAAAGTGGGATGGCTGGGTCTTGAGGTAGTTCGATTCCTAATTTTCTGAGAAACTGCCACACTGATTTCCACAGTGGTTGTACAAGTTTACATTCCCACCAACAGTGGAGGAGTGTTCCCTTTGCTCCACATCCTCTCCAACATTGGTTGTCATTGGTGTTTTTGATCTTAGCCATTCTAACAGGTGTAAGGTGGTATCTCAGAGTCGTTTTGATTTGCATTTCTCTGATGATTAAGGATGTTGAGCATTTCTTTAAATGTCTTTCAGCCATTTGTAGTTCTTGTTTTGTGAATTCTTTGTTTAGCTCTTTAGCCCATTTTTTAATTGGACTGTTCAGTGCTTTGATGTCTAGTTTCTTGAGTTCTTTATATATTGTGGAGATCAATCCTCTGTCAGATGTGGGGTTGGTGAAGATCTTTTCCCAATCTGTTGGCTGTCTTTTTGTCTTATTGACTGTGTCTTTTGCCCTGCAAAAGCTTCTCAGTTTTGAGAGGTCCCATTTATTAATGGTTGTGCTCAGGGTCTGTGCTGTCGGTGTTTTATTTAGGAAATGGTCTCCAGTGCCAATGCGTTCAAGAGTGCTTCCTATCTTCTTTTCTATTAAGTTTAGTGTAACTGGATTTATGTTTAGGTCTTTGATCCACTTGGACTTGAGTTTTGTGCATGGTGACAGATATGGATCTATTTGTAATCTTTTACATATTGATATCCAGTTATGCCAGCACCATTTGTTGAAGATACTTTCTTTGTTCCATTGTATAGTTTCGGCTCCTTTGTCAAAAACCAGGTGTTCATATGTGCATGGATTAATGTCAGGGTCTTCAATTCGATTCCATTGGTCCGTATGTCGGTTTTTATACCAGTACCAAGCTGTTTTTATTACTATAGCTCTATAGTAGAGTTTGAGGTCCAGGATGGTGATGCCTCCAAGGGTTGCTTTATCGTATAGGATTCTTTTAGCTATCCTGGGTCTTTTGTTTTTCCATATAAAGTTGAGTATTTTTCTTTCCAAGTCTGTGAAGAATTGTGTTGGGATTTTGATGGGAATTGCATTGAATCTGTAGATTGCTTTTGGTAAGATTGCCATTTTTACTATGTTAATCCTACCTATCCATGAGCATGGGAGATCCTTCCATTTTCTGATATCTTCTTCAATTTCTTTCTTTAGAGATTTAAAGTTCTTATCAAAAAGGTCTTTCACTTGTTTAGTTAGTGTTATCCCAAGGTATTTTATATTATTTGTGGCTATTGTAAAGGGTGATGTTTCTCTGACTTCTTTCTCAGCCCTTTTATCATTTGTGTATAGGAGGGCTACTGATTTTTTTGAGTTGATCTTGTATCCTGCCACTTTACTGAAGGAGTTTATCAGCTGTAGAAGTTCCCTGGTAGAGTTTTTGGGGTCACTTATGTATACTATCATATCATCTGCAAATAGTGAAAGTTTGACTTCTTCCTTGCCAATTTGTATCCCTTTGATCTCCTTTTGTTGTCTTATTGCTCTAGCTAGAACTTCTAGTACTATATTGAATAAATATGGGGAGAGTGGACAGCCTTGTCTTGTTCCTGAATTTAGTGGTATCGCTTTGAGTTTCTCTCCATTTAATTTGATGTTTGCTGTTGGCTTGCTATAAATTGCTTTTATTATGTTTAGAAATGTTCCTTGTATTCCTATTCTTTCTAAGACCTTTATCATGAAGGGGTGTTGGATTTTGTCAAAGGCTTTTTCAGCATCTAGGGAGATGATCATGTGGTTTTTTTCTTTCAGTTTGTTTATATGGTGTATTACATTGACTGATTTCCGTATGTTGAACCATCCTTGCATCCCTGGGATGAATCCTACTTGGTCGTGATGGATGATTGTTTTGATATATTCTTGGATTCGGTTTGCCAATATTTTGTTGAGTATTTTTGCATCAATGTTTATGAGGGAGATTGGTCTGTAGTTCTCTTTCTTTGTTGCATCTTTGTGTGGTTTGGGTATCAGGGTAATTGTAGCCTCATAAAAAGAGTTTGGTAGTGTTCCTTCTGTTTCTATTGTGTGGAACACTTTGAAGAGGATTGGTATTAGTTCTTCTTTGAAAGTCTGGTAGAATTCTGCACTGAAACCATCTGGTCCTGGGCTTTTTTTGGTTGGGAGACTTTTGATGACTGTTTCTATTTCTTTAGGGGTTATTGGTCTATTTAAATGGTTTATCTGGTCTTGATTTAATTTTGGTATTTGGTATTTATCCAGAAAATTGTCCATTTCTTCCTGGTTTTCCATTTTTGTGGAGTACAGGTATTTGAAGTATGATCTGATGATTCTCTGGATTTCCTCATTGTCTGTTGTTATGTCTCCCTTTTCATTTCTGATTTTGTGAATTTGGGTGTTCTCTCTTTGCCTTTTGGTTAATTTGGCTAGTGGTTTGTCTATCTTGTTGATTTTTTCAAAGAACCAACTCTTTGTTTCATTGATTTTTTGTATTGTTCTCTTGTTTTCTATTTCGTTGATTTCAGCCCTCAATTTGATTATTTCCTGGCGTCTATTTCTCCTGGGTGAGTTTGTTTCTTTTTGTTCTAGAGCTTTCAGTTGTGCTGTTAATTCATTGGTATGGGATTGCTCCATCTTCTTTATGTGTGCATTTAGAGCTATGAATTTTCCTCTTAGCACTGCTTTCATAGTGTCCCATAAGTTTGGGTATGTTGTACTTTCATTTTCATTGAATTCTAGGAACTCTTTAATTTCTGTCTTTATTTCTTCCTTGACCCATTGATGTTTCAGGTGGGTATTATTCAGTTTCCATGAGTTTGTGGGTTTTCTATAATTTTTGTTGTTATTGAGTTCTAACTTTAAGGCATGGTGGTCTGATAAAATACAGGAGGTTATTCCATTTTTTTTGTATCTGTTGAGATTTGTTTTGTGTCCAAGCATGTGGTCAATTTTTGAGAAGGTTCCATGGGGTGCTGAGAAGAAGGTATATTCTTTTGTGTTAGGATGGAATATTCTGTAGATATCTGTTAGGTCCATTTGAGTCATAACATCTGTTAGGTCCTTTATTTCTTTGTTAAGTTTCAGTCTGGTAGATCTATCTTTTGGTGAGAGTGGTGTGTTAAAATCTCCCACTACTAATGTGTGGGGTTTGATGTGCGTTTTAAACTTTAGTAGTGTTTCTTTTATGAATGTGGGTGCTTTTGTATTTGGAGCATAAATGTTTAGAATCGAGACTTCATCTTGGTGGATTTTTCCTGTGATGAATATGTAATGTCCATCCTAATCTCTTTTGATTGATTTTAGTTTGAAGTCTATTTTATTAGATATTAGGATAGCTACACCAGCTTGTTTCTTAGGTCCATTTGCTTGGAAAACCTTTTCCCAGCCCTTTACTCGGAGGTAGTGTCTGTCTTTGGAGTTAAGGTGTGTTTCTTGTATGCAGCATATGGATGGGTCCTGTTTTCTAATCCATTCTGTTAGCCTGTGTCTTTTTATAGGTGAGTTGAGACCATTGATATTGATGGATATTAATGACCAGTGATTGTTAATTCCTGTTATTTTTTTGGTTGTGTTGTGTTGTCCTTCTGTGGTGTATGTTGGTGTAGGATTATCTATTGCTTGATTTTTCATGGATGTGTTTAGCTTCTTTGGGTTGAATTTTCCCTTCTAGTGCTTTCTGTAGGGCTGGGTTTGTGGACAGGTATTGATTAAATCTGGTTTAATCCTTGAATATTTTGTTTACTCCGCCTATGGTGATTAAGAGTTTTGCTGGGTATAATAGTCTGGGTTGGCATCCATGGTCTCTTAGTGTCTGCATGAGGTTTGTCCATGATCTTCTATCTTTCATAGTCTCTATTGAGTAGTCTGGTGTTATTCTGATGGGTTTGCCTTTATATGTTACTTGGTCCTTTTCCTTTGCAGCTCTTAATATTTTTTCTTTATTCTGTGTGTTTAGTGTTTTGATTATTATGTGGCAAGGGGACTTTTTTTTTTGGATCCAGCCTATTCGGTGTTCTGTAAGCTTCTTGTATCTTCATAGGTATTTCTTTCTTTAGGTTAGGAAAGTTTTCTTCTATGATTTTGTTGAATATATTTTCTGTGCCTTTGAGTTGGTATTCTTCTCCTTCTTCTATCCCTATTATTCTTAGGTTTGGTCTTTTCATGGTGTCCCAAATTTCCTGGACGTTTTGTGTTAGGACTTTTTTGTCTTTATTGTTTTCTTTGACTGACGAATCTATTTTCTCTATCGTGTCTTCAGTGTCAGAGATTCTCTGTTCCATCTCTTGCAATCGGTTGGTTATGCTTGTTTCTGTAGTTCCTGTTCGTTTTGTCAGGATTTCTATTTCCAGCATTCCCTCAGCATGTGTTTTCTTTATTGTCTCAAATTCATTTTTCAGATCTTGGAATGTTTCTTTCATCTGTTTAATTGCTTTTTCTTGGCTTTCTTTGATTTCTTCCCATTTTTTGTTCGTTTTTTCTTCCATTTCTTTAAGGGAGTTTTTTATTTCCTCTTTAATGGAGTTTTTCATTTCCTCTTTAAGGGAAGTTTTTATTTCCTCTTTAAGGGAGTTTTTTATTTCCTCTTTAAGGAAAGTTTTTATTTCCTCTTTAAGGTAGTTTTTCAATTCCTCTTTAAGGAAAGTTTTTATTTCCTCATTGAGGGAATGTTTTATTTCTTCTTTAAGGGCCTCTATCATCTTCTTAATGTCATTTTTAGGGTTGATTTCTTCTGTTTCTTCTGTCATGGTATGTTTAGGTCTTGCAGGTGTAGAATCACTAGGTTCTGATGTTGCCATATAGGTCTTTATGTTGTTGCCTGTATTTTTGCACTGGCGTCTACTCATCTCTTCCTCTGTGAGGTGCAGGTGGTGTCTGTGTCTGAGAGTGCCTCTCTTGTTCTAATTTTTAGTCTTGGTTTAGTAGTAGTTTTGGTTAAATTGGTGCTATTGGGCTATTTCTTCAGGGGCAGCTGATTTCGATCGGTGAATTATATACTTATGATTCTGGTGATCTGGTTTGGTGTCTGGGTAGCGCCTTCTTCTGTGTTCTCAGGTCACTTTTTGTTCATTTGTCAACTCCTCAGCTGATCTTGTTTCTTCAGACTTTAAACTGTAGGCATCTGAATCCTCTCCCAGATGGGTTTCAGCTGAGCAGGGTAGTCTCACCAACACCTCCAAGTTGTTGGGTTTCACAGGATCAGCAGCTGAGCCCTGGGTTGTCCTCAGATGGAGTGTTCAGATTCGTTCTGGTTCTGACCCACGGAGATAGCTTCTTCCCCAGATGTTGGGGTTAGAGGCGTCCCTGTTCCAAGCTGCATCTGCTTATCTCCGTCCCTGGGCCTGTTTACCTCTGTGGTCCACCGCCGGGCCTGTATGTCTCTGTCAGCTGCCGCTTGGTCTGTCTGCCTCTGGGGGCCACCACCGGGCCTGAATGTCCCTGTCGGCCGCTGCCGCCGGGCACGTCTACCTCAGCGGGCTGCTGCTGGGCCCGTCTACCTCTGGGCTTGTCTCCGCCGCCGGGCCTGTCTACCTCTGTGGACCGCCGCCGGGCCTGAATGTCCCTGTGGGCTGCCGCCGCTGGGCCCGTCTACCTCAGCAGGCTGCTGCTGGGCCCATCTACCTCCGTGGGCTGCTGCCGCAGGCCTACCTGCGTCTGCTTGTCTCTGCCGCCGGGCCTGTCTACCTCTGTGGGCCGCCGCTGGGCCTGAATGTCTCTGCCGGCTACCGCCGGGCCTGAATCTACTTTGTGATTTATATTACCCCAGTCATGCATAGCATCTAAGATTAAATAGAAAAAAAATGATGACAAATGTTGGTGTGGCTATGGGGGGAGGGGAACAGTTATTCACTCTTGGCGGTAGTGAAAACTGGTAGAGTCACTAAATGAATCACTGTGGAGGTTCCCCATAAAGCTGAAAATAGCTTGATAGTGATGCTTTAATGCCAGAACTCAGGTGGAGGCAGAGGCAGGTGGATCTCTGTGAGTTCAAGGTCAAGCTGGTCTACAGAGTGAGTTCCAGGACAGCCAGGGCAGTTACACACACAAACCCTATCTCAAATTCCGCCCCCCCCACCCCAAAAAAGCTAAAAATAGATTTACTTCACAAAGCAAGTATAGCATTATTGGGCATATACCCAAAGTATGTTATATCAGAGGTATCTGTCCACCTACGTGAATTGCTTCTCTACTCACAGTAGCCAGGAAATGGAAACAATCTAGATGTCCATAAAGTATGAAAAAAATAATGAAAATGTGGTTTATTTACACAATGGCTTATTTATAGCTGTTCATAAAAAATGAAATAATGAAACTGGTAGGTAGACGGATGGAGCTGAAATCGATCATCCTCAGCAGGTAATTCAGATACAGTAAGATAAACACACTTTTAGCATCCACACATCTCTAATTTGTGGATGTTAGCTTTGAATGTGTGTTTCATTAGGAATACCTGTGGAAGACAGGAACAGTTTTGAGCGAAAAAGAAAACAGCGGAAAAAGAAAAGCTGTGCTTCTGAAATTTCTTCCAGGAGAGAAGGAGCTCATGAATATCCAATCATGTTTAGAACAATGTGTTAAAGGACGCCTTGCTCTACCTCCAAAATGAGGTGGCAACTGAGAAGTACAGGCTGGCACATGTTCTTCCCCTCATGTAGATGGTATTCAGACACATGCTCATCAAGAATTTTAGTTCGAGGCCAGCCTGGTCTACAGAGGGAGATCCAGGAAAGGCGCAAAGCTGCACAGAGAAACCCTGTCTCAAAAAACAAAAACAAAAAAAAAAAAAAAAAAAAAAAAAGAATTTTAGAAAATATAAAATATGCATCTTTGCACTTTAGGAAGTAAGTATTGTGAGAGGCCTTTCCAAAGCTTGGTGTAAGCACTTGGCTTTGGAAAGGAAGCATCAAGCTCTCTGTCTCCTCGGACTTGACAAGATGCTGCACAGAGCAGCACGAGTACACTTCCTTGTACGTCAGCCATTGGGTTCCCCTCTTTGGTTTCCACCAAGAACCTATTGGAGAACACTTGGGAGAAAGGCTACAGAAGCAATCTACGAGTCAGCCTTAATTCACAAAGAAGACAATCGCAAACATCCGTGCCGTTAAATATTTAAGTGACGAATGAATCCTAATGATTCTCTTTCGAAGATGCCAGAGGGGCTAAACTTGGAGGTAGCTTGTAGTCAAGTGGTTCAGCTTGCCTTCTTTGTGGAGTGTATCTAATGTCGGGCTAGAAGATATCCTTGCAAAGAGGACCTAGGATCTTGCGTGCTACCTTCTCAGGTTGGGCACTATATACACATAGGTCTCCCCTCCCCTTCTCAACTCTCACACAATGCTGCCTCTTAATTTTTCTCCCATTTCGCTCTCTTCTTGTTTATTATTTTGTGTATTTATTTACAAAGGGATTTCTGTGGGAATAGTGCCAAAGGATGCTACCATCATACCCAGGTGTAAATAAATAAGTAAAAATCAGGCCAGGCCACCATTGTCAGATAAATTCAGGAAATAGGATGTATTTAAAAATGTGTGCTTTTGGTATTTACAACCTGCAAAAAAGACGAGCCCTGGAAGTATCGTGATGGAAAACACAGAACAGGACTCTTGCTTTGTCAGAGTAACAGACTGTCCTTGGTTTCCACTTAGACCTAAGCTAACATGGTCCCTGAAAAACTAAGAAAAAATTCCAGGCAAATTTTGATGGGAAATTTGAGGCCCAAAGCAAATTAATTGCTAGTATCAAAGAGAATATTGAGAATAAAAGACGATAAATCCAGGAAAGCCGGTCTCTACAGTGGCAGGTATAATAAGGAGAGGAGAAAGATTAATAAAATGAGCTGTATTTTAACCACTTGAGCATTGAGAGGCCCTTGGAGGGGAAATGTCACAGGAATAGTACAGTTCTCCTGCATCTCTGCTTAGAAAGGAAACATCCATCACCCAGAAGGGAAAAGCTGTATGAAGGACGAGCACTCAGTGGGGATCCATATACTCCGAATAAACACCAGAAACTATCTCCCGAGTGGAGAAGCCTTAAATAGCTCTGCACTCCCCATTGGCACCACACAGATTGTATATTGTATGCCATAATTCACCAAAGAGACTTTCAAACAGTTTTCCTTATTCTCTACATAATTCTATTGCATTGGGGAGAGTTACTCTGCTACGTTTTGTAGGAAAGGAAAACACTTCATTTTCATATGTAGGTATATTGACTAAGGTGTGTGTGTGCATTTGTGTCACATACATGCACACATGTGTGGTATGTGTGTATGAGGTGTGTGAATAGGGTGTGGTGTATGTGTGGTGTGTGTGCATATGTGGCATGTATGTGTGCTGAATGTTGAGGCATGTGTGTGTGTTCACATGTGTGATGAGTGTGTGTTGTGTATAGTAATATTCAGAACCATGTTCCTTTAATTGGTAGTGGATTTTCACTGCAGAGATGGGGTGATAATAAAAGCATTTCAATCTGTAACTCACTTTTTACTAGTATTTGTATAAGAAAATAGTTCTGATTCTTAGAAAATATACCGAGTATTCCTTTGATTACTGTTTGAAACTATATTCAAAACATAAGCCCCCACTTGATAAAGTAAGAAATGTGAACTCATTTAAAAAAAAATCTAATCTGTAGTAATGAATGAAACTGCAGAGAAGAAGAAGGAAAGAGTTGAATTCTATTGAAAATTTAATTATCTTATGTTTGACCACAGTTTACTAATTATGGAATAATTCACATAACATAAATTCACCATTTTCTGAGTAAATGTGTAGTTCAGGGCTAGGGTATTAAATGCAATTAAAATTCTGTGAGACCATTACCACAATACATACACATGATTTTTTTCATTTTCTCAACTTGAAATTCTGTACTCACTAATCAACAATTTCCCATTCTTTTGTGTCCAAGATTCTAATAATCACTTGTCCACGTTCAGTTTCTATTAATTTAACTACTTCCCTAATATCTTTGGTAAGTGAGAACACAACATGTTTGCCCTTTCTGACAGTCTTATTGAACTTTGCATGAAAGTTCTTTCAAGTTGCAGCATGGGTTAAGAATTTTCTGCCTCTGCCTGTTGAATAATCTTCCATTTTACAAGCATATGTTTTTTTTCTCCATTCATCAGTCAATGGAGTTTGGATTTCTTAATGTTTTTTATTTACTTACTTATTTTTACTTATTCTTCTCTCATATATTACCTCCCGACCACATCTTCCCCTCCTTCCACTCTTCCAAGTCCCCCACCACTCTCCCTCCTCTCTCCCTCCAGATCCATTGCTCCTCTGTTCCCCCTCAAAAAAGGTCAGGCCTCCCAGGGATATTAACCAAACCATATTACAAGTTACAATAAGACTAGGCACAAACCCTCATATCAAGGCTGGACAAGGCAACCCAGTAGGAGAAAAGAGGTCCCAAGAGCAGGCAAAAGAGTCAGAGACACCCCCACTCTCTCTGTTAGGAGTCCCATAAGAAGTCCAAACTATACAACCATAACATATATACAGAGTACCTAGCTCAGACCCATACAGGCTCCATGCTTGTTGCTTCAATCTCTGTGAACCCCTATGAGCCCTACTTAGTTGATTCTGTGGGCCATGCTCTCATGATATCCATTTAGTTCCTCCAATCCTTCCTCTCCCTCTTCCACAGGGCTTCCAAGCTCTGCCTAATGTTTGGCAGTGGGTCTCTGCATCTGCTCCTATCAGATGAAGGCTCTTTGATGATGATTAAGCAAGGCACCAATCTATGAGTATAGCAGAATAGTATTAGAAATAGTCTCATTGACTTTTTTTTGTCAGTCCTGTTTGTTTCTGTCCTAGGAGTCTGGACTATTCAGCCTCTGGTTCCTGGTCCTCCAGGCAGTATCAAGGGTGGGTTCCCTTTCATGGTGTGAGCCTCAAGTTGGGTCGATCATTGGTTAGCTTCTCCCAAAAGTTCTATGCCACCATCACCCCAGCACATCTTGCAGACAGGACAAATAGTAGATCGAGGATTCTGTGGCTGGGTTGGTGTCCCGCTCTTTCCACTGGAAACCTTGCCTGATTCTAGAGGATGGCCAGTTCAGACTCTGTGTCCTCCATGACTAGGAGTCTCCACTAGGGTCACTGTTAGGACTAATGCTGCTTTAAACATGGACAAGAAAGGCTAAGCCTCATCTTCCATTATTTTGACTGCACATCAAGACATGGACTTTTGTTTATTTCTCATTTTTTTTTTAGAACATCTGAATTTTTAAATCCTTTTTTACAGGTTACCTAGATCACTTTTGATTAAGAAAACTGTAGAAAATTAGTAATTGACACATGTGGACGCCAGGTGGTGGCCCGTGTCAATTTTCCACAGAGTCCTGCTGTGTGGGGTATCTGAGTACTGCTCTGGACTCTGCTCAAACTTGCTGGAATCACTCTGGGCAGATTTTAGTCCACAGGTCGCTTTTCCCCATATTTCTTTGTAAACTCTTTAGCATTCTTACAGAATTCTTTATGGTTCTTAGAGTATTCTTCAGCTAGGTCAGCCCGGAGTGGGTGCTCAGGCTGGGGGTCGTTCACCAGTTCTATGAGGGACTGGATTACTTGGTTGGTCTTGGTGGCTGGCTTCCAGTTTTCAGCACTAATTACCGGCGGACAGACCTGCCCCTTCTCATCAATATTAGAATGGTAGATTTTGGGTTTTAAATGTGATCTTGGATGGTTTGAATGGATACTCTGCTGGAAAGTTTATTTCAATTCTAAAGGCCCTCTTGTCATATGGAGGGTTGTCACGACCAATAAGCTCTTGACACGTCAATAAATTAGCTTCATCAACCTGGATGTTATGGAAGTTTTTCATTCCACATTTGCGGATCTCTTCAAGCTCCTTCATCAGCCTCCGGCTGGCCGCCATCTTGGATCTCTATTTCTCATTTTAACACTAGTCAATTTTTATTATTCCGATCTTCTATGAATTAATTTCTGAGGTATGTAGTAATGGATTTCCACACCTCAATTTCATTAGCAGAATCTTAATCTTTCCATTGTAGTGACCAGCAAACCTGTTTCTAATTTCAGTTAGATTAGGCCACTTGTCCTTATTTAGGACTAGAATACAAAATTAATTATATTTGGCACCATCATATAAGTCACTTGAAACATAGTATCTACTAATATGTCACAGTCACCTTTAGTTTCTGCTTTCCTGAAGAAGACAAATGCCAGTCTTAATCTCCTCTTACTTAAAATCCAGCAACCAGCAGTTTCTACCCCCTTACTAATTATCATGTGTCACTTTAATTTTGCTTTATTTAATTTGTGGGTGGTTGATGATGGTATTTTCTTATCTATCTATCTATCTATCTATCTATCTATCTATCTATCTATCATCTACCTATCTATCTATCTTGTTGTGGATATCACTCTGTATGCTGTCAAGGTGTTGCTCTGATTTGACTGATAACTAAAACACTGATTGGCCAGTAGCCAGGTAGGAAGTATAGTAAAGGCAGGACAAAGAGAGAGGAGAATGCTGGGAAGAGGAAGGCTAAGGGAGGATATGCCAGCCCACTGTCCAGGGGGCAGCATATAACAGGCACACAGGCAAAGCAACAGAACACATGGCAACATATAGATTAACAGAAATGGGCTGAGTTTAAGTATAAGAGCTAGTCAGTGGTAAGCCTGAGCTAATGGCCAAAGAGTTTATAAATAATATTAGCCTGTTTGGGTCTGAGCGGCTGCAGGCCCAAGCAGGGCTGGAGAAAACTCCAGCTATACTATCTATCTATCATCTATGTATCTATCTATCTACCATGTATCTATCTATCTATCTATCTATCTATCTATCTATCTATCTATCTATCTATCTATCTATCTATCTATCATCTCTATATGTCTGTCTGTCTATTTACTGATCTACCTACCTACCCATCATCAATCATCTATCTCTCATTGTTATGTGTCTATAAAGGTAAGGATTCTTCTATTTGTGACAGCAGAGATCCTTGACTAGAAGTCCTGTGATTAGTTTCTAAGGCATCAAAATTCAGCCAGGCTAGGAGAAAAAAATACATGAAATGAAGAAAAATGTCCTAATATCTATTGACAACTACAGCAACAGCAGAGTGCACTGCACTAAGGAATTGTGCAAGCTCAGGACTGTTCAAGGAGATAAAAGCATACAAG
This sequence comes from Peromyscus maniculatus bairdii, assembly GCF_049852395.1. NCBI lineage: Eukaryota > Metazoa > Chordata > Mammalia > Rodentia > Cricetidae > Peromyscus > Peromyscus maniculatus. Next base: position 18,962,326 of record NC_134867.1, read on the forward strand.
GACATTCAACATCCACATCTCTGTACCACCAAGAGAAACCTCAGCTGAAAGCTGTTTTCAGCATCATGTTAGAGGCCATTAATGGAGATTCAGTTATGAGTTCAAACCCCAAATGACAATGAGCCATGAACTGGAAAGGGTGTTTCCTTTCCTCACCTTGGTAGACTATGGTTTTGCTTGAGAGAGCAAGCACATCCATACAACCAGAAGCCCACCTTTCAGGCACAGTAATAAAAGTGACTATGATATATTAGGATCATAACTGGAACTCCAGTTCCTCAAGATAGGTCATCAAATTCACTTCTTCTTGGTGCCGTCCAAGGAAAGAATGTAGATGGGGCTATGCTGGTTCCGCAGCTCAAAAATACTGGGGAAGATAAGGAGTACCAAGTTCTTCTGAGTTTGTTCCTCCACAGTCTATAAAATAAATTGATTCAACTTTATTTTCAGTTTTCACTCATGGTTGCTAACAACAACATGGCTGTAGTGACCTTGAAGAACTTAGCGTACTCATCAGTAAATAGGTCTAGATTAGGTACCATGATTAATAGAAAGGAGTAATGTTAACTTGTTCTGATAAATGCAGATTGAATGATGCCTGCAAAGGTAATTGCAGGGGCTGTAACTCAGTTAGATGTAGATTGGCATGCATGAGCTCCTCCATTCAATCTCCACTACCATTAAATAACTACCTAAATAAATGATTCTTATATCACACTGTATAGTGTGGGCATGACCCACAACTCAAAAGGCTGTGTGAAAAGGAAAATGATAAACAGGAATAAAATGAGCTGTGTGTAGAGCAATGAGAAGTAATGAGGATGAGGCTTTCAGAAATCTAAGATACTTTACAGTAGGGCTCTAATATGTCAGTAATTAGTGTCCCCTTAGAGGGGTAATCTGGAGGTGGTGTTGATAAACCAGATCCTCTAGTCTGTAGAACAAAAATATGATTCTGGAATGTTATATGAAATTTTCATTAAACAGAGGGCTGGAGAAATGACTTCATTGGTAAAGTGTATGATACACAAACGTGAAGACTCGAATTTGATTCCTAGAACAAAAGTTTGACATAGATGCATGTCCACCTAATTCAGTTCTAGGGAGCAGACATAGGAAGATCCCCAAGGCTCACTGACCATCCAGCCAAATAATTGGTGTAATCAAGATTCAGTGGAAAACCTTAAGTCAAAAAGTAAAGTGGAGAGCAATTCAAGAAAACTGAACACCAGGTTCTGGTCTCTACACGTATGTGAATAAATGTACATAAGCACCTACATAAATACATGAACATGTATACACACACACACATACACAAATATGCTTGCACTCATGCATGCATGCACACACATTTCAATGAAAAAGATGTCCTTTTTTTGTTTTAAGTCACCTAATCAGAATGGAATTTTCATATGCCCAAAGTTCCACTGTGTTTTAATCACTCCCAAATACCTATGGGTAAATTAAATGATCCACAGCTATTGAACTGCTTTTGGTTATGTTGAAATTTAAAGTCTGCTTGCGGTTGTGTTGTATAAGGTTAAATAATTTTTGTTTTACTCGCCAAAATAAAAAATCATTATATAAAATCTAAAATTAAAGAGGCTGATTTTAATTCCCAGCTATTTCTTATAATTCATAAGGATGAACTAATATTACAATGTCATCCTCTTTCTGTCAATCATCTCAGTTTCTAGAAGCATCACCTTTTGATACTTTAACAAGTTTACCAGAATTTTTTAACCAAATTAGGAAATATTCTGTTAAAATGCTCCCAAAAGCTCCTTGTGAGGAAGGTAACAGCATATCAAATGATCAGGGAGGAAACTTGATGCCTGAAAAGTAAGAGTACTCAAAAAGGTTGATTCCAGGTCTCTCTCAAGAGAAATTCTTCAAAACTATAATCTTTGATTCCCCTGCTGTCTCCAAGACTTGGATTCGTGGCTGATTTTCCATCACTGTGAGCAGCACTATGATATAGAAGATGTCCAATGGCATTTGTCCAGTGAATACATGGATGGAATGAGGAGAGGGAATGTGGAGATTCAAATAATGACAATGGTAAGGTGGTAATTATTATAATGCAAGATCCCATGGATGAAGCATAAAACATGATCATAAGGCATCTATAGAGAAAGGATGGCTTATGCCCCAAGAACCAAAGTGGAAAGATATATGAGGCAGCAGTCAGTTTGAAACTGAGTGGGAGGCTGTCATATAGGTGAACTCAAAGTACACAATTAGAAACAATTAGAGATGATGGAGAAATTGATAAATGATATTTAATTCTTCCTTTAAAAGAATGACTCATTTATGAATAACTTTCTTAGTCTGGGGCAAATGTGCCCTAGTTAAAATTGTAGAAGACACTAAATCAACTCTGACTTTAGGGTTGGAAGATAATACCTGTTGAACTATAGGCTCTTCCAGATCTCTGCCATCTTCCCTCCAATGATTCTACTTACCTCCAACCAGTGATGACTGAAGTGAGCTTCACAGAACAGCAGAACTCAGCATCTTATTTATTAATAAGAATAAGCTCATCTACTGATCAAATAAAATGGCTATTAGCTAGAATATTTTGTTTGTAAAGGGAGACAATTTAAGGCCAGTGATTCCATTAATAATTTCCAAACAATCAACTGAGTGTTTTCATGACTCAGTAGGGAGAAAAAAATCGAGTTGCCAACTTAATCATCTCAGTATCAAGGGTGGAATGAAAAATGGATACTATAGTCTTAGCTAGTTCCATGAGCAGATTAACAATTTATATACAACTATGAATTACATGTAAAATTTGAGTCATTAGTGGGTAAGAAGAAACTAATGCCTTATTCTCTTAAGTATTAATATGTGGCTATCATAGAAGTGGGCTCCAAAAGGCCTTCTCATGCACCATGGATGGACTCTGATCCTGCTGCCAGGGGGCCCCCCAAGCATATCATGCTATACAACTGTCTCACTATGCAGAGGCCTAGTCCAGTCACTTCTATGTTGGACACCTTGCACAGACTTGGGCTAGGGGGAGGGGTTTGGACCTGCCTCTACTAAATGTACCACCCTATGGGAGGCCTTACCTTCTTGTAGGAGGGAAAGGAGAGTGGGTTGGGATGGAGAGACTGGTGGGGGGGTGGTAGGAGGGAAGAGGGGGATTATTGGTATGTAAAATGAATAAAAATTTTTTCTTAATTAAAAAAATAAAATAAAAAAGATGTGGTTTATCTATGGTGATGCTTTATGCTTCAAATTAGTACATTAGTTTACATGCATTTTTCTGAAAACAAATGCATCTATCAGACATTGGTTCTGGTTGGTGTACAAGCATTGAATCTGGTTCTTCTTTTGTACATTGAAGTTGGGTTTTGGCTTTGTTATACAGAAATTAGTTCTGGTTCTCGTTCATATTATCATTTTTGCCTTACTTCATTAATGAGTAAGTTCCTCCAGTTTTTATCCAAGTTTATTTTTGTGCTGAACGAAATATCTGGCCATTTTTGATTCTGTGTTCCCATGCTGTGTGATGGTCATGAAGCTGAAGGAGGATGCCTAGGATGGAGGTTCAGATCAGGAGAACTAGAATGAGAAGGCTACAGCAGGCTCTTCAGATGGGGAGTAGGACAGGTAATACCTCCGTCCATAAATGGAAACAAATGACCCTTGATTCAGAGGGGCACGGATTAGAAAGTGCAGTGGTAGCTCAGTCAGAAACGTGATCAATTAAAACTGTTAAATGGGGTCACAGAGTGCCTCAGTGGTTAACAACACATGCTGCTCTTCTAGAGGTCTAGAAGTCTTTCCCAGCACCCAAATTAGGGAGGTTAAAATGGCCTGTAATTCTAGTTCCAAGGGATGTGGTGTCTTCCTCTGATCCCAGTGGATATCTTGTGGCATATGCATACACAGACAAATAAATAAAAATAAAATTAATTCTTAAAAAAAAAGAAATGTACCAAAGGATGCGGAAGAAATGTTGTTACCCTACAACACAGAGTTGGGCTGTGGATCAGATGAAATGGGATATGAGGAATCCATACAAGTCAGCAAGCCAGGTTGTCTATAGAAAACTAAATACACAGTAGCCATTTACAAAAGGTTTAATTGTCCTCTCAGTCTACACCATCTTTCAATCACAATCTATCAAAAGTTTAGTGTGTCAACACTATACTGTATTATATATCATATTTAATTATCAAAACAGTTCAGTAGGACTTACATTTTAAATCAATGTTTATTGAACTAGTGATTAAATAAAGTCATTATTTTTATTATTTGAGCTTTTGAAAATGATAATTATTTATTATACTCAAGGATTAGGAAATTTTGATTTTCTTCCAATAAATCATATGCTAAGGTGCCAATTTCACTTCTGTTGCTGTCATAAAAATACGCTGATAGAAAGCTACTCAGGAAAGAAAGGATTTATTTTAGTTCACAATTACAGATGGCAGTCCATTATTGTAGGGAAGTTAAGGGGTCTGAAACTTAAAGCAGATAGTCACATCATATCCAGTGAAAAGCAGAAGGAAATGAAATCATTCATTCTAACACTCAGCTGCTTTCATCTACTTTTGTACAGGATCCAAACCCAGGAAATGGTATTACCCACAGAGGGCTAGGTCTTCCCATGTCAATCAACACTATTAAGACAATCTGCAACAGACATGACCACAGGTCAAAGAATACTTATAAAAATAGTACCTTATTAGACATTTTTCCCAGGTGAGTATAAGTTGTGTCAAGTTGACAATTAAAATGAACCATTACAGCTGGTACTTAACTTATTTAAGTTAAAAGTTTTCAAATTTCTACTACATAAAAGTTTGACATATTTCTGCTATACCAGTCCACATAGCATATTTGCACAATTTAATATTTTAAAATCAAAATAGACTAATTATCCATAAGAAAGATCAAGGAAAACTTTTGAAAGATTAATATTTAAAGCCAATGGCTTCTATACAAAAGTATATATTTTAAGAACAAAATATAAACTATAGTTACTTCATTTAGTTTATAAAGATTTTGTTATATATTTATATAGTTTATATATATATATATATATTTATATATTTATAAAAGTTCAGTAATATATTTCCACTATAACTTGCTGTGAACATGTTTACCTATCAGCTGATATAAGGTCATCAATGCTTGTATGCTAGGATGTGTAGTGTCTGTATTTGAGGCAATTAGATGATTAAACAGCATTCATGGGGGAGAATTAACCTGAAGCTCATGTGTCTTTGTTGTTAGAACATTGTCCATAAGGCATTTCTTTACATTTCAAAGCTTAGAAATTTAATCTCTCTTCATCTTTGGTTTTTTTTATCACCCGAAACCTTCTCATCAGGAAATTTTTCAAAGAATAAATCATTAACACCCTTAGGTACTAGAAGTCTTTAGACACCTCAGCTAAAGTTCAAGCCACTTATTTCTGAAGACAGATGGGGAAAAAGTGAAAGCTTGAATGGATTCATTGCTTGGCTTTCACACTCCATGACAAATCTAATTGTGTGCTACTTTCTCCCATTACGGGCTAATGTGAATGGCATCTGTGTAAAATATGAACACAATTAAATGATTTTCCACAGTCATATGTGTGCTTTGGTGTCTGTCAATTTCTAATTGGGTTTATGCTGAAGTAAAGGGCTCTGGGTAGCATTATACATGTCCCAGAATTGCCACAGAAAAACAATTCAAGTGGGAGAAGAAAAGAAGGAAACCTCTTACCCCAGCTTTTCATGCTGAGACTCCAAACTGGTTTTTCTCTCCTCCTCAAATACCAGAATTTTAGTAAATTTTCTAAGAAAAAGCCATCAAATTTGGTTTCCTCTTTTAAATAAATAAATTAGTTAAAAGTGCAACATGAGAAAAATGTTTACAGAGATGTAGGCTCTTGGCAGTGGAGGTAAAAGTGACACAGATAGCCAAATTTTATGAATCTTTTCTGACTTTTGTTCTCTGCAGTGGTGATGGCATGATTTGACTGCATAAAGGAGCCTAAATCTAAGGGAGAAATGCCTCATTCTAAGACCGAAAAAGAAGTAAGAGTGCCTTCATGATTTGAGAATGATTAAAATAACCCTTGTAAACTCATCCAACATAAGTCACATGAAGACTTTATAATTTACACTAATTTATTTGGGGGCTGGTTCCTCTCTTTGTTTCTGCGCGGCTGACTATGAGCATATTATTTGTAGACAACAGTATAGGCAGCCTGTCTTGAAAACAGAAGTATGCAGAATGCTGAATTAGCCTCTTTCTCTATAGAGAGAAATGACTGTAATAGATTCTGAGTTAAACTGTATGTCTAGGCTAAGGTCTTGAATGGGCTAATGTCCATTAACAATCAACAAATTAGTAAATTGCCTTTATTGAAATTTCTTTTCTCAACCTAATGGTTTGTTTAACTGATGGCCAATGTGACCATTAGGAGCTATTAGCATGTTAAGAGGGTATTAAATAAAGCCAACAGTTGGCCTTAAAAACAAAAGGATGAATACAGCACAATTTATTATTTTGCTGGGCTAAGCAAACACAATTTCGAGGCATAGCTGCCTTCTGACAGCGCCAGTAGTCATCTGTTGAATACATATTCAACTGGGATAGGAACAAGAAGATCAGCAAATCTGCGATCTGCTCAACTCCCGATTGTCCGAGCTGGTCTGCAGACATTAAATTCTGAGCTGTGTGTATTGATTCATCTAAAAGTTTGTCTTCTCTTGGTATTTTTCTGCCAAGCATCATTGTTATGAATAAGGAGAATACATATTGGAAGCAGATGTGAGTAAAGCTGCCTTGACATGAAGTCAGTTACAAATGAACTGTGTACTGAAGCAAAGAAGGCTCAGACAGGAGTATCCTAGAGAATTGTGTACTTAAAACCCTACTGCAGATTCTTTAAAGTTTCTAATATGTATCACTTTCTGTTATTGTTTTAATATCTAGGAAAGCAGACCGAAGATTGCCATATGAAGTAGTAGCCGACAAGAAGCTCCTTCCACTTCGTTTGCTTTAATGTGATTCAAATCTCTGTTTACTGTTTGGTTTTCGGAGTTTTATTTCTGACAATGCATCACAAAAGAGAAATGTCTAAATCTACGTCCTTCTCTCAGTCTGTGTGTCACAACTATGCTATGCCAGAAATATGAATGGATGCAGCGGTGTTTTCCACAATGTCAACCATCCATTCACCAGCTACGTTGGCTTAATTAGCTGCAGTTTACTAGGTAGCCCCTATTTCCCTTAATGGTTGCCCATTGGCAGACATAAGTTCTTTTACTCAATATTTAGAGGTAATATTGACTCTCAGATCATGCATTCTACCTCACAAAGTTATGTAGGTAAATATGAAAGTTGCATAATGCCTAGAAAAAAATGTTGAAAGGCTACAAAACTCAAAAAGGTCTTACTGGATGCAGAGGCAGAGAACTGATGGAGATGGCAGGAGTCACAACAGTCGCTCAGGTAGGGAATAAGTAATTCATATGGGGAACTGTTGAAGAGTTAGACCTTGGGGCAAAGTACAGTACTCGGTTCTAATGAATGGATGGATATACAATGAATGCACACAGGGGTTCTGATGATAACTCAGTAAGTCCATTACTATTGCAGTGTTAGGTTAGTATGAGACTCTGCAGATGAGAGTGAAGTGTGTTCAATCTGTTGTCTGACCTGTGCTTTGTTGTTTGTGTTTTCCTGATTTTTCTCTTTATGAGCACATGCTAACCTGTTTTGTTAAGTTTGTACGTGGTATCTGTTCTAGTTTGTGTTCTATTGCTTTGATAAAGATGACTTTCACCCAAAGCATCTTCGGGAGTTTGCTTGGCTTCAATGTGTTAATCACTGTCCATCACTGAAGGAAGCTAAAGCAGGAACTCAAGCTAAATAGGTTCCTGGAAGTAGAGATTAGAGCAGAAACCATGGAGGAACATTGTTTGCATGGCTTCCCATAGCTTGCTCAGTCTGCTTTCTTGTACCACCTGGGACTACCAGCCCAGGGTTGGCATTGCTCATAGTAGCATCATCAATAACTAATGAACAAAATACCCCACAGACTTGCCTACTGGCCATGATAGAGGTATTTTTTCAGCTGAGGGCCTCTCTTCACAGATGACACTAGCTTGTGTCAAGTTGATGAAAAACCTAACTAGCACCATGAATTTCACTTCCAGAAATAACTTATTTATCAGTATGCCTTGTGTTGGTGCTGAAAAGTTAGTGGTATGAATGTTCTTAAGAGAGAAGCAGCCACTTCATTTCACATTTGCCTATTCTGCATTGGAAAATGGAATCAGTCAGAGCCTGGCACATCCTAAAAGCTGTTGTTTCATGTAATATAAAATATAACAGGACACAGCCTGTTCTTCACATTGTGTTTTCCAAGAGTGATACAGAAATGACATCTGTAACAGACCTTGAATATCACCTTAATGTGGCTCCATTTATTAGGATCTCACCATGGTCCCTCCTCAGGGCCCCTGTCCTAGTGATCTGTGTTATAAGATTCTGCAGGCAACATACAGAACATAGTGTAGAATATAAATGGTGTTTTCTTTCACAAGACAAAGTGGAACACTCTCTGGAAATGGCTAGACCTTTTTTTCAGGAACCAATACTGAGGTCAATAGCAAATGTAAATTTACTAATTTACATTTCCCAAAGCAGCACATAAGAGGAATAAGGATTCTGCCCTTGGCTACATAGAGAACTTGAGGTTAACTTGGGCTATGTGAGCCACTATATCAAATAGTAGTGGTAATAGTAATGACGTAGGGACGACACCAAACTAAAATACCTTTGATTAGATGTGAGGGAAGTAGCTTCTGCATTGACTGACAGGAAGACCAAAAATGTGACAAGTTCTGCTCTGCACTTGAGTGGCAGATTCTGGAAAACTCCTCTTGTGATCTTTTTAGATATCTCTGTGAGATGGGTACCAAAGTCATGATTGTAACTCAGACTAGATCAGGAAATTTCTGTAATTTGATGATAATGAAAACCTATTCAGGTTATATCTCAGTCAGGACTTTAACTGGGACTAGCAAGGTACAGTGTGGTTCCTGAACCGCAGTAAAGACCCTTGATTTGTAGGCATAGAGTGACATCGAGTCTACTCACCATGGTTAACCTTTCTCGTCAGTTTGACTGGATTTGAAATGGATTAGGAGGCAAACCACTGGATGTGTCTATGAAGACTTTTTCCAAAAGAAGTAACTGAGAAGGGTAGACCCATATTCAACGTAGGTGGTACCATCCCATGAGCTCGGTCCCGCATTGCACAAAATAGAGGAAGTGCTTGGAGCATCAGTATTCATCTCTCTCTGTCTCCTGACATTTGGATTGTTGTTATTAGCTTCTGATGCTGCTGAAAACAACATGATGCTCAGTATCTCTTCTTAGACCGTACGCTAGAATACAGTCTTTCTTCTCCCAGTTGCTTTGGTGAGTGTCTTGCTGCAGCAACAAGAACATTAAGTAACGCCTACGTCTTTCTGTTATTTGAAGTGATCCTTTGCCAAAGTAGGGCACCTGAACTTTTATAGTATAATTAAAGAGAAAAATTTCAAAGGGCATTGTTCCATGCCAGGCTTTGGACAACTTTACTGAGATTTTTTTAAATTGGAACAGTCATTCTGAAGGATTAATCTACAAGAATTCATATAGAGGATTTTTTTTTCTCAAGTAGAGATAAAGAAAGCTACTGAAGACCAAACCCAAAATAAATGAGAACTTTGGACATTCTATGACACAGGAAACTGATTATAGAGAGCTACAGAAATTTGGCTTCAAGAGGTTCAAAAAGCTAAAGAAGTACTTTGTAGTCAGTGCTAACTCCATGCTCTGGCAAAGCCTACATTTACTTCTAAGCAGCCTAACATGGTCCTGTGTGTGGTCTCTGGTTTTCTTAGTTTACACCCCAATTGTAATTGCAAGCATGTATGTTGTTCACTTCCAAACACCGTATGTATTTTGTGAGGTCCAACCCTTAAAGGAAGCATTTTCTCTATTCTGATGCCGAGTATTTTGTTTGCTCTAAGTTCAAGATCTGGAGAAAAAAAAAAAAAAAAAAAAAAAAAACCGGAGAGCTGCCTTCCTAGCCTGAAGGCACCTGTGTGCTGATGTAGCTTCCCACTCTCAAGGTTAAGCAGAGCACCCCATGCCTGTGGCTAGGATTCCTGAAAGCCACCTTTTCTCTGGCATGATGAGCTTTTCCCCAGAAAATTCTTTTCTGAGTGCTGTCATCAAGAAAAGGTCAATTCAAATCTGTTTTCCTTCCTAGAATCTTAGGTAAGAATTTATCTTTTGTTGAGCAAGACTATGTGCTGTTTTATAGAACCACTAAGCAGATCACCACTAGAAAAGGCGTAAAGATGTTGCCACAGTGCAATGCCTGACAGTATTCTGTCTGACTCAGCTAAGTCTAGCCCCTCCTAACTAAATGCTGTCCTTTCACGCAACTGTCAGGGATGGATGATGTCATCATGGACTTACGGTGAAAGGTGATGAAGGAGGTGGAAGGTTGCCAGGTGCTCTTTCCAAGGAAGAAGCATGATCTGAGGTCTAGCTCTTTCTACTCATGGTGGTGATGATGCAAACGGCCTCTTGTTAATTTTGCACTGTGGTTCAGTTCAAAAGAAGTAGGACACTGCCTGTCACCTAATGTGGTTTTTACAACTTAACTGATCTAATAACGCAAAAATCATGCATGGACTAGGTAATCCACATGTGATCCAATGGTGGGCAGAGTAATTGGAGGGACTAAGATGCATGGAATGGGTGGAGGAGGGTGTTCTGTTCCCTTTGAACCTTGGTTAAAAATTTGTGTATGCCCACAGCTCAGAAAACATGGCCTAGTGTTTCCAAATACATTGTTGCATTATGTATTTCAAATTATACTAGAGAATGAAGATTGGGTAATAAAATTATTATTCTGTGATTGACCTTTAAAATTCATTTATACCTCCTTTAAATTTAAATGGAAAACAGACACTTAATTCTATGTCTATGTATCTACTCTTATATTGAAGACTGATTCAATACTTGAAGGGACAAAATGTCATAGATGAATCCTATGTAAGAGCTCATTCATCGAAGTTCCTGGGGATTCATATGTCTGTATAGATTGCCAAAAAAAGATATGTAGAATTATTCTGTGGTAAATCCTTATAAACACAGAATTATCTTAGATTAAAGTTTAAGATTATGACATAATTTAAAATATATACCATATTTTAACCAAGATACAAATGCAAAATAAACACAATTAAAGTATCATCCATAAGATGACTATATTTGGGTGATATGCTTTGGTGTATTACTATAATATAGCAAAACAAGAAAAATGATGTTCTGACAATGCCAACTTTTATAATGGTCACACAAATTTCTTACAATCAATGAAAGTAAGTACCTTTTCAGCAAATAGAAAATGATTTCTTTAATATTCAGTATTCTCTAAAATTCAATTGAATGTTGACCTTCCAATTAAGTTTCCTTATGAGATGATTTCAGAATAAATAATGTTGTGATTTAAATGAGAAATGTCCTTCACAGGCTCATTATTTGAACACTTGGTCCCCAGTTGGTAGTGATATTTGGGGGATGTTCTAGAACTTCTAGGAGGTACAGCCTTGCTAAAGGAAGCACCTCACTATGGGAAAGCTTTGAAAGTCTCTACCCTCCCTTCATGTCCAGTTCACCCTCTCTGTGTCCTGTTGGAGTGGAGCTTGTGACCTCTTAGCTTCCTGCTTCTGTCTTCATGATTACCCTGGGCTGCCATGCGTCTACAACAATGAAGGACTCTATCCATTTGGACTCAGAAGTCAAAGTAAACACTTTTTCAATAAGTTGTTTTTACTCATTGTGCTTTATCATGGCAACAGAAAAGCACTGAATAAAGATAACAAAGAAAAGATAACTATTTTGAACCTACATGTGTAAATATAAGGACTTGTCAGTGAAACTTGCAGTACAAATGTTTTCTGATCCTTGAGGATGTGGTTATCATGAAAAGAATAACACTGGGAAAGTGCACAGCCTGGAGCAGATGGCTCTGTGTCACCATAGGTTATTCACAAGATGTGTAAAAATAGACAAGTCACTTAATTGCTCTGTGACTTCTCTTTGCCTTATGCATTAGAAAATCTGACTTAATGATAGCATATATACCTCACGGCCATAGCATGGTTGAGCAAAGTGACAAAGTTGATTAGTCAGGTATTTTAGAATGACTGATATCATTCTATAAAATGTTTTTATATTTATATTTTGAAATAATAATTTTCGGTTTATGCAGATGTCAACAAATGGCATGGCGTACAATGTTAAGGTCTAGAAACAAGATACAAGACAAAATAGATAAGTCGTGTGATTAAATCTTTAATCACAAAAATTAAATTTAAGATTTAAATACCTCAGACACAAAGAATGAATGCTATAAAAATTATAGTCTAATGTAAGTTGATATTTCAGCCTAAATTACTGTTTGTTTTGCAAGTAGATCCAAAAACCAAAGGCTCAGCTATTAATTGGAAACTCACCAAAAATGCATGCTCCCTTTAAAAGTAGAAATGTTGATAAGTCATGGGAAATGCAGGTTAACAGAGGAAGGCAGACAGCTGGCTGGAAAGATGCTATTTCTTTCCTCTTCCCATGCCTTGCAGAGAGCACAGTTCTAATATGGCAATGGCACTCTGACAACTGCATGATAATCCAAATTATGAACTTAGAGTAGAGAAAAAGCCAAAGGTCCAACTTATCTTTTGATAGGCTCCCACCATCTTGTCAATTTTTCACTGTTTCTATTATCGTCTCAACAATGAGCCCTCAGAACACACAGTTCCTTAAGAGTTCTAAAAGAAGTTGTCTTTCTTTGTTAAGAAAAGAAAAAGCATCTCTCAGTGGAACATACTCCTAAATGTATACAACCATTTTCCTCATTAAACTACCTATCCCCAGGGTCTGACAATATGGGGTCTGTCTGTAAACTTACAGTTATGCTCATAAGCAGATTACAATCATTAAAGAACACAGGTTTAAGAACAACTCCAGCTGTTACCACAGCTTAGACCTTCACTTTTTTTCCAGTTAGAGTAACTTGATAAATATATTTTGAGTAAATCAAAGATATTTTCAAATTATCGGACTGCATAGTTCAATGTTGCAGAACACTTTATAACAAAACGTAATAAAATTTCTAAAGCTAGAGTTGGGACACTTGTTTAGGGGAAAGAAAAATGTTATGAATTCGGCAGTCTATTTTCAGTATTTTTCCCAGTTCCACTGTGTGTAAATGTATCTCAAAGAAAGCATTTATCAAAGAAACAAACAAACAAACAGGTGTTTTCTTTATGGAATAAATGATCCTCTTTCTCAACTGTGAATTTGCAGTCATCGATACCACTGCAAAAGTAGCTTCCTTGCCCTTTACAGTCAGTGGGAGCATGGACCATGGACAGCCACAAGGTGTCCAGTGGCAGTACAGACCACAGAAATCAGCATGGCCCTCTGCTGAAGGATGGTCCATGGACACCATCATAGCCCTTAGCATAGGCCAAGGACATCAACGTGGCCTCCAGGACAAAATGGGCCACTGCTGTGAGATGTCTTTCTGTATGCTTTGAATATGTGTTGTTCTGATTGGTTAATAAAGAAAGCTGTGTTGGCCTATGGCAAGGCAGCTTAGAAGCAGGCAGGAAATCCAAGCAGATATATGGAGAGAAGACAGGAGAAAAATGAGAGATGTCAGCTGCCGCCCAAGGATCAGCAAGAGGCCAGCAGACTGGTAATGCCACGGCTACATGGCAACTTATAGATTAATAGAAATGGGTTAGGTTATAAGAGCTATCTAACAAGAAGTTTGAACCATAGGCCATCCAGTTCATAATTAATATAAGCCTCTGTGTGTTTACTTGGGTCTGAGTGGCTGTGGGATCAGGCAGAACACAGGAAAACTTCCAGCTACAGGCCATTGACACCAATTGTTGTGGAATATTAGCTAAAGATATATTACATTATTTTATGCTGTGGAACTATTTGTTTTCTGATGCAAAGATGTGTGGCATTCTTATGTTACTTTTTTTAACTCTGTAAAGCTATGTTACTTAGCCTATCTAAAACACCTGATTGGTCTAATAAAGAGGTGAATATCCAATAGCTAGGCAGGAGAGAGAAATAGGTGGGGCTGGCAGGAAGAGAGAGTAAATAAGACATGAGAGGAAAAAGGAGCGAGAAAGGGAGGAGAGGAGGACACCAGGGGTCAGTCATCTAGCCACCCAGACAACTATGGAATAAGAAGTAATGAAAGATATTTTTGGTTGTGAGCCTAGCCTTTAACGGCTGAGCCATCTCTCCAGCCCAATGAAAGATATATAGAGAAAGATAAAAACTCAGAGACAAAAGGTAGATGGGATAATTTAAGTTAAGAAAAGCTAGGTAGAAATATGCCAAGCTAAGGCTGGGCACTCATAAGTAAGAATAAGTCTCTGTGTATTTATTTGGGAGCTGGGTGGCAGACCCCCAAATGGCTAAGAGTGAAAAACCAACAACAACTAAAATGATCCCTGGTGGCAGCCCAGCTAATAGACATCAAACTAGCTTCAGATGGTAGCACAGGTCATGGACATCAACATAGCCCCTGGATGAAGAAGGATCATGGACCCAGACATGGCCCTTTGTGTCAGCATGGACCACAGACATCAACATGGCCTCTGGTGGCTGCTCAGGCCACCCCCATGACTCCAGCACCACCCCAATCCCCAAAAGTAATAGTCTAGACAGGAAATATTGAAGAGAACCCTAAAAAACTGTGACAAGGATGCTGAATAGAGCTTTCCACATTGAAGGTTTCTGGTAGGGTACAGGTGGGGAAGGACTCACTCCTTTTTCTTTAAGGGGCTGCCTACTGGGAGTTTGTCCATGTTCCAGTGAGTATATGGACAATACAAATTGGACTTGTGCTTTTCTTCTTCTTCTTCTTCTTCTTCTTCTTCTTCTTCTTCTTCTTCTTCTTTTTCTTCTTCTTCTTCTTCTTCTTCTTCTTCTTCTTCTTCTTCTTCTTCTTCTTCTTCTTCTTCTTCTTCTTCTTCTTCTTCTTCTTCTTTTGCAGGGAGGTGGGGAATGATGGACCTGGGAGGACTAGGAATTGAATATGATGGGGTTCATGATGTGAAATTCCCAAATAATCAATAAAAATATTATGTTGGAAGAAATGATCTTTCAAAAAGTTAACAAAATAGTAAGTAATGTCTATACAAGTGCACTGTGCTCACATATAGTGTCTAGGGTTATTTGTAACCTCATATTAAGATAGTGTTTATTATTTAATATTCTTAACAAATGAGTAATCTTCAATGACATAATTTGCCATATTTTCATTTCTTATTTATCATTTGGTAGATATCTAGGTTGATTTCTTTTCCTGGCTATTGTGAATAGAGTAGCAATAAAGATATAGGTAGGTAAATAGGTGGAGCTGGAAACAATCATTCTTAGGTGATTCCAACACTGAAAGAAAAATCTCATGTTTTCTCTAATTAGTGGGTTTTCGCATCAAATTTATAAATATGTGTATTTCATTTGGAATACATTTAGAAGTCAAGAAATTATTAAGGGGGAATTGGCAAGGGAATTTTAAGGGTAAACAGAACACAATAGAGAGTAACCATGAACACTGGTCAGACTATAATGTTTGAGGGTCTATGGGACATCACTGGACAACTCACAGCCAAGGTCAAGAACCTGTGGCTAGACAGTTCATAAGCCCTAGGGCAGAGTCTGCTAATATTATTATGCTAAATGAACATGGTATTTAATCAACTCAACTCCCAATGAGTTATTATTGTTCTACCTATAGCTTAATGTATCTCTCATCTTCTCATCAGAAAAGCTTCTTTCTTCAGCAGATGGTGATTAACTCATAGGCTCAAAGCTGGTGAAGTTGGAGAGAATAAGAGGATTTTATAAGCTCAGTCCTAAATGGGACATTTACATCACACCCTCCCCTCCCAAATCTCAGGGATCATTGAGGGAAAGAGGTTGAAAGATTGTGAGAACCAAATAAAGTGAATGACCAATGAAACTGACAATCCCAGACTTAGCAGGGGAGTTGCTGATATGAGCTCAGAGCTATTTGCATGTTCAAGACCTATGCAAATTCAAGATAGACAAAATCCCAGCAAGGAGGGGAGAGATGGTGAGAAAGTCTCATCCCTCACTTAGGAGCTATTAGCAATTCACAGCTTCTAGGAGAGGGAGAGTCAGTTTTCTTTAGGGGGTCTCTTTTGTTAGGTCAATTATAGTTTAGTGGAATACCACAAATTTCACTTAATGGGTTTAGCAAAGAAGGAGGAAAGACACGAAGTTGTGTGTTGGGAAGGGAAGGAGGGTGGGTTTTGAGAAGTTGGGGAGGGGTGACTAGGATCCAACTATTTTGTAAAGAATTCTCAAAGAATAAAATAAAAGTTGAAAAAATATAGGATTTATGTCTAAGTTGTAATAGAAATTGATAGCAATTTCTATTCCCTAAATTTTGTTCAATTTTTCTACCATAGCAATGAAAGAAAAACTAGTTGTATCAGAATGCTTAGTTTATAAATTTGCAATAAAAGCTTATAAGAGGCATTTGTTCATTCATTGAACTATTGAAAATTATTGTGGTGATAACTTCTTTCATAACTTTCTTCAGTGTGTAGGCACCTTTGTTTGCTCATATAAACAAAAAATACTGGGTATTTGTAGGATGCTCTTGTTCTAGAAACTTTCTGTTGCTCATTATGTGGTCATGTAGCTGTTAGATGAATGTAGTGAAGCTCATAATTAGCAAATAATATCCTCCAGGATCTCCTCTGTTGAGCCTTTTATAAAGCTTTTCTACAGCAAAGGTAGTAGTGAGTTAAATAAATGCTTCAGCATTTGCAATATTTCTCAAGTTCTCTTTGCATTTGATGACTGACACAAAAATAGGTAACCTAATATTAGAACAACTTAGCAAAACTAAATGGCTGATATTCTATTGAAATCATAAATAGTCTGTGATGGGGAGACAAAAAAGGTGCTGGGAGGTCAGAGTAGGAAAGGGATTGGATAAAAGTTGATGTGGAGAGCTAAGGGTTTTGCTCAGTAACAAAGAGGCTGTCCACTGTGTATGAGATTTTGGTTCTAGTTGAAAGTAAATTATCTTTCAGTGATGTGTTTTGTTTTGTTGAGGCAAGGTATTGCCGTGTTACTCAGTCTGGACTCAAAACTTTCAATCTTCCAACCTCAGGTCACTGAGTGTTGGAATCACAGGTGTGCACTACCATGCTCTGCTTCAGTGATGAATTGGGGCAATTTGCTTAATGAAAAGAGAACTGCATTGTCACATATTTTATGTATTTTCTGCTTTTAACTCATTAATACTAATAATATATTATAATAATTTTATTGTAATAATAAATAATAATAACTCATTAATAACTTTTTAATGTCATTATTCATTAAATGACTAGAAATATTTGAAGGATACTTATTTATGCTGAAGATAATGTATACACAGATTCCTTCTACTAACCTGTGGTCTTCAAGAGGTTGAAACACTGGGGTTAAAAATTACTCATAGCTTGGAGAGAAGGTATGTTAACAAAGCTATAAAAATTACCTATTAATGCATAGAAACTTAGAGATTTATTAGAAATCAACTGTGCTGGCATGTTTTGAAAGCAGAGTTGTAAGTATTTCAGGTTTTTGTTCAACTGAACCTTGAGATAGGCACACATATAAAGTAAAGTATTTTGAAGAAGGTGAGGTTGGCTATGGACTATGAAGGCTTTACATGCTTTTGCACAGAGATTGGAAGCATCGACTGTTTCAAGTAGCAGCGAGGAAGTCGAAATTGTATTTACCAAACCTTCTTGAAAATAAATCTGGGAGACAATGGCTAGAGCCTTTAGGAAATATGGAGCTTTTACAATGACTCAGCCAGAAATCCAGGAAGGGCCAGATGTGCAAACTGCAGCAGGGAAGATAGACGGAAAGAGAAGCATTTACAATTTAGCTTTGCAGAGCCAGTGATATAGCTCAGCAGGGACAATCCTATGGAATTGAGCTAGAGACTTGAGACCTGGATGGTGGAAGAGCAAGTGTTGTGGAGTATTATTTTAAAGTGTGTTGTATTTTTTCCCACTGCTTTTGTTAACAATGCCAAGGTGTGTTACATTTATTTGAGTAAAGAAAATTAACCTGCAAGTAGGAGGCTGAGTCAGCAAGTAGTTGACAGGAAGTGAGAGGGAGGGACCAGGTGTAGGTAGGGTTCTTAAGTGGGGCCTGAGCAGAAGGACAGCTGGGATTTTTGGAAGGTGCAAGCAAAGGGAGAAGGTGAGCTACTTGCTAGTCAGCCTCTCTGAGCGAGCAGAGCAGAATTCCTCCTCAACCTTTGAATCCTGAGTTGTTTGGAGAGATGGAGATCTAGATAAATTTTCCCTCAATAGCTTTGAAAGAGTCAGTGCCTGCAGGAAAGGAATTCCCTCCAGCTGTGTGTGGCCTTAGGCCTGAACTGCTGCAGGTAGCTGCAATAAATTGCAATCTTTGATTCAGACAGCAGTTGCTTCAGGGGCAGCCACTGTAAATAATAAAGAACCCTTAACAACAGGCAAGAACCGGCTCTCACCAGTTCTCCTCTCCTCTCCACACACAAGCCATGGCATGGCCCTCCCTGACAGCACCAGGAAATAAGTAAATAAAGCACTAAAGTGAACTTGGAGAAGTTCACCCCTTCCCTTCAGTCTCTTCCAAATCTTCTTTGCCTTTTTTTCAATTATGAGGTTTTTATTAAAATATAGGATTTAGGGGCTGGAGAAAGATTTAGGGGCTCCGTGGTTGGTTAGAGCACTTACCCACATGGTGGCTCGAAACTGTCCTAACTCCAGTTCCCGATAATCCCAAGTGTCATCTGAACTCCATCTGCTACCATGCAGATGTGGTTTACTTACATACATTGGTGGACACATGCATATAAATAAAATTAGCTGAATAAATATTTAAAAATAAAATATAAGACCACTGAAATTTTTAATAAAGAGGTGTATGATCCTGGGGGAGGTAAGAAAAGGTGAGAGTGGGAGGGGGAAGTGAAGGTTTCACAACATGCCCCCATGGTCGCATATACCAGGCGGACACTTCCGCCTAGCCAATTCCAAGTCAGAATAGGCATTTCCGGGTCAGGGCGTCTCTCGTAACCAGGATAACCGGCGGACCTGGACACCTCCGCCTAGCCAGTTCCAGGTCAAGATAGTCATTTCTGGGTCAAGGTGTCTCGCGTAACCAGGATCTGTGACGTTTCATGGCCACGTAACCATGTGATCTACGCACACGCTTGGAGTAGTGACGTGACCTGGCTACGCCCCCAGACGGTTTTAAAGCGGAGCGCCATGTTCCCGGTTCTCTCTCTCTCCTCTCTCTCTCTCTTCTCTCTTCTCTCTTCTCTCTTCTCTCTTCTCTCTTCTCTCTTCTCTCCTCCTTCTCCACGCACATGTCTCTCCCACAGGTCTGAACACTCTCTATCCCTTTATATCCAATAAAACTCTTATAAGCGGATTCTGTCGTGTTTCGTGACACTTCCTAGCAGGGTAAGAACACAACGCGGCTAAATAACTAACATTTGGTGCCGATAACTAACAGAAAGACTTATGTCCCAATGGCAGTGGTTACAGACGTGCTTGGAAGAGTCCCCAGTTCATATTCAAGGGCCTGGCAGCGGTTGACTCATGTAAATAATAGAATGTACAGCAAGCTACTCATGGTGGCACAGGCCTGAAATAACAGTACTCAGGTGTCTGAGACAGGATGACTGTGAGTGAAACGCCAACCTGCCTATACGGTATGATTAGACCCAGTTTCAAAAACAAAGAGCCCATAAAATAAAAATAAAATAATAAATAAGCTAAAGAGAAAGGCAGAATGCTTGAGCAACTCAAGCAGATGTATCAATATATAGCATACATTTCTTCTGTGGGCACTGACACAGTAATCCTCTGACACATAAGTTAAACTAAATCTTCTCAGTTTCCTGCCCTTTTACATTTCAGAGACATTACTGTGGCCTGGGCATTTAACAAAGGTGACATGTTTTGCATCTTTCTTATCCTTAGTCCTCTTTGAAAAACCAGGCTGGCTGATTCTATTTATTTACCAACCCTGTTATTCAGTTATGGAAGGAAATTAAATTAAGTAGACAGGTGTACTTCAGGACTTTCTCTGGATTCCCAATGGTCTTTCAGTTGGTTGCACATTGATGTGGCTAGTATGACTGGTACAGTCTACATACAATTATACAGTTCATGGAGCTGCTATTTCCTCATGGACTTAGAGAGCATCTTAAAATCTCCCAAAGAGCAGCTCGCTTTATTTGTGAGGATAACTGATGCTTGCATTGCTCCTGCTTGTTTTTTCTTTGTCTATTTACTGAACATGGTCATGTGTTTTTGTGCTGGCAATTGTTCTGCTAATTATCTCTGGTTGGCCTAGGAGTTGTGAGAGCATGTGGCACCCAAGCACAGGGAATTTGTGTTAGCTTCTGACAAGACCTGAAAGGATGGCACCAGTTGGCTGGCAGGTAAGCATGAGGTGAGGTCTCCAGTGATGACCCGTGTGAGCATCTGTGGCAGCAGTAATTAGTGGCACTGTTCTCTGGGTCCAGCTTCCTTTCTTCACTTGCTTCTTGGTGTTCTAGTCTCCAGTGAATTTATTCCCTTGATAAAAGATCCCCATTTTTCACGCATCCAATTAGTAGTGAATTGGCCAAGCATAGCATTGGTTCACTTTGGAGATTATGAATCTGACATACTAAAAATCAACATAAACTGTGAAAAGACACTGGACTAAATTTTGTTTTTCCACATTGTAGGGACTGGGACAAGGGAATAAGGTAACTTAAAATGAATCTCTGCAAATCGATATTTTTAATTCCTATCTGTAGCTGTGACCAAATAACTATCTATTTTTTTTTCTCCAATGTAGTTTAAACATTCTTATGTATAGAATTTCTTTCTTTCTTTCTTTTTTTTTTGAGACAGGGTTTCTCTGTGTAGTTTTGGTGCCTGACCTGTATCTTGCTCTGTAAACCAGGCTGGCCTCAAACTCACAGAGATTCGCCTGGCTCTGCCTCTTGAGTGCTGGGATTAAAGGCGTGCGCCACCACCGCCCGGCAAGAATTCTTAAATATTCTTGGCTACGACTAAGCAGAACCAAAACTTGCATTGATCGGGAGAGACAGTCTATGACTTGCATGCTGTGTTCCACAGAGCTTTATACCCCACAGACAGACTTTTGATGACTGTAAAACACACTGGGTATCAGGCCAGAGCTGGCCCTCTTCACCAATGCTGCTCCCCACACTTTTCCTTGGGTGAGACTTCATTCCTTAGCTCAGTTTTTCACCTTTCGGCTTTACTTGAAAACACTGGTAGCAGGTGCCAAATCACCTCATTGGGCTATTAGCCCTGGTCATTGTTGAGTGTAGTGACAACCCACTAAATGACTTGGTCCTCACACGATCCTCCTTGAGTATTGGGGACAGCCTCAGTTAGAGGCTGCAGTGACCCTTTTTTCTTCTTCTCCTCATCCCTGGGAATGGTGTCACCCATACCTTCTGTCTTCCCCTTGGGATGCCTCTTAGAGTATCTCCAACCCCTCTACTAGCACCTGACCTAAAGGCCTCTAAACTGATCCTCCTTTCCAGTCAAATCTGGCTCAGTATCCCTTAGATAATCAATCCAAAGACCACCTAAGGGTACCCTAGATCCCAGTATTATTTAGGATCTTTACAACTACTGAGAGTGATCAGGAAAATGAAAAGATTTCCTATGTTCAAGCTTTTCTTACCTCCACTCCAAGCCTTCTCTCTGCTCTTACTGTTTTCCCCAGCGGCCTATATAATCCAGCTATTTTGGTTACCTGGCCTTTTTTGTCTACCCTTTACTCTCCCCTCCTTCCTATTCTCACATGGCCTGGCTCAGGGTCATGTTCACTCTGGACTCTCCCAGATCTCCCTTCCTCTGGCTATGCTTTCCCTCATATTTATAATAAATCTTCTCCCCCACCATATATAGGAGAAGTCACATCCTTCCTTTTCATTTATTTATTGTTTTCATTCATTGGGTGCTGAAACCACAGGATTAGCATATATGAGTTCCCTTCCAAGGAACTCAGCCTTTCTGAACCGAACTGCTGGTTGGACTCTCCTAAGGTAGGTATGGACCATTTGTTTCTGCTGGCTCCTGACAGCTGGGGAGCCTGCATAGGACTGAACTAGGCCCTCTGAATGCAGGTGACAGTTACATGGCTTCGGAAGTTTGTGGGGCCCCTGGCAGTAGGAGCAGGATTTATCCCTAGTACATGAACTGGCTTTTTGGAGCCCATTCCTTATGATAGGATGCTGTGGGATGTCTTTCTGTATGCTGTGAATATGTGTGGCTCCCACTGGAAAATAAATAAAGCTGTTTTGGCCTATGGCCAGAAAGCTTACAACCAGGTGGGCAATCCAAGCAGAGGTAGAGAGAGAAGAAGGGCAAAGTCGAGAGAAACATGAGCCTGCCGCCAAAGGAGCAACAAGATGTCAGCAGACTGGCAATACAGCGGTCACGTGGCAACACATAGATTTATAGAGATGGGTTAATTTAAGATGAAAGAGCTAGCTAGCTAGAAGCTGAAGCTACAGGCCATACAGTCTGTAATTAATGTAAACCTCTAAGTGATTATATTATAAGTGGCTGCAGGACCACAGGTGGAAGAGATTTGTCCGTACTGCTAGGGAAGGCAGGACCGGAGAAATTTCCGCCTACAGTGGGATACCTTGCTCAGCCGAGTTGCAGTGGGGAGGGGCACCAGATTTTGTTGACTCCCCATGGTAGGCTTTACCCTCTCTGAGGAGTGGGTGGCGTGGGGGAAGTGCTGGAGAGCAAGAAGAGGGGAGTGAGGGTAACTGTGGTTGGTATGTAAAATGAAAAAAAAATCCTTTTAAATAAAAAATAAGTAAATAAAAAAGCTTGCAACAAAAAGTTGATAGTTAAAAAAATCTGTACATAGGTAATCTTAATTTGCTATGGCACAATATATATGATTCAACTCTTGTGTAGGATGTGTGTGTGTGTGTGTGTGTGTGTGTGTGTGTGTATGTTTGTATAACTTTGATTCAACTCACATTTAAAAAATATATTTACTAGAAAAACATGTTTTAAATAGCAGTCATGTGACCTGCCTCCATCTTGGCTGATGTCTCATCAGGATTGAAGAAATTACATAATTGGCAGCCATCTTTACTACGGCTAATGAATATATGTAACTTTACCACTCTCTTGGTTAAGATGAGCATGTTGTATAAGTCAACAAGTAGAAAATGTTTTAGTCCTACAGAGTAAGGCCCCTGGTTTTCATTGTATATCCTTTTAGACTAAGAAGACAGCAACAGGTCTCCAAAATAACTTGGATTAGGATGGAATTTTATGGTTTAATATAATCAAGCTTTATAAATTTCTAAGGCTATAAAGGTCTATTCAAATTAACAAAAGCTGACTTAAGATGTGTGTGTAACTACTTATGTCTTTGACTACTGTGCTCAATATTAAGCTTCTAAAAAGTTGAAGTAAGGAACAGCATATGTTTGATAAATAAGGCTTATACATTTCTTAGGTCTATTCAGGTTAAAGTAACTGATTGAAACTTTAGCTATTTTGATAAACTGAGTCGTATAAGAAAATGTGATAATCTGTAATGGTGAACTAACTATAAAAGGATAAGAAGAGTTATGAGTCTCCCTATAGCCTGTATTTTTTGGTTTAAAGTTTACTGCATTTATGATTTAATGTTTTATTGTGATGCTAAAGGATCTTCAATTAAATCATCCACTCAAATTTAAGTCTTAAAATAATATGGATAAATATGTAAATCCCTAGTCTAATAAAAGCTACTAACTTTAAAACTATTATGTAATTCATTTAATGACAAGCTATATTTAGTGTCCTGTATGTATTTTCAAAGTTAAGCCTAAAATCATATATATCACTTAACATATTTATGGTCTTCCAGCTCTTCAGATTGCTGCTGAATATGACATTTAAAAGGCTTAATCAAAATGCTTCCCATTATAAAAAGAAATGCCCCCTCTTATCAGGAACCCTAAAGTCTCCAGAGATAGATGGTGCACAAATGAACTCCACCCAAATTGTGGTAACACTAATTTCTGGAAAAAAAACTGCCCCATGCTTCCTCACCTGCCACACAAGCTGTGGACACTTTTGGGGTGATTGCCCTACTCTACCTGGTCAAAGTACAGTCAGTACCTCATGTTCCTTCTCCACAGGAAAGTCTTTCAGACCTGGGTCTGGCAGCCAAACACAGATGCTGCTCTATGTGGTAGCTGAAGATGAAATATTATCCTGTGTGACAGCTGAAGACCTAAGACCACTGCCCCCAATGAAGCCATTGAGACAATGGGAGACTATGGCAACCATCTAGATAGTGGAAAAGTCTCTGTCATTTTAATTGCTATGTAGGCCATTCAGATTATACCTTCTGCTATAATTTAACCTTCTCAGATCTCTGATGATATTGGCTGACTTGCTATAGCTTTAACAGCAACATGCACTCAACCAAGGCTTCAGCTACCTTCTCAGTTCTTCTGTTTCTTGTTTCTCTTCATATAAATACTCAGGCCTCAATTTCCTAGAGCTACTAGGTCTCCAGCTAAGAAAGATAGTGTACCTTGCTACCATACTCTGAAAAGAGATAAATCCAGAAAACAGAAAACAGCTTTCAAAGTAATTTTTTATTTTGTTTTTGTTTGTTTTTCCATACAGGATTTCTCCATGTAGTTTTGTTGCCTGTCCTGGATCTTGCTCTGTGGACCAGGCTCACAGAGATCTACAGCCTCAAACTCACAGAGATCCACCTGGCTCTGCCTCCCGAGTGCTGGGATTAAAGGTGTGTGCTACCACCACCTGGCTCAAAGTAATTTTCCTTTATTCAAAAGGAACTTACTTTACAATGACTGCTATCAGAATCAACTACTTGTGTCTCATGGAAAAAGATTGGATAGAAGAAAGTTTAAAGTTTATGTAAGCTCCGAGGGTATAAGAAAATGTTGTAAGTTATATAAATACAAGTTGTAAAGGTCTAAGGATATGAAAGCTTAAATATGTTGTGAGGATCTAAAGTGTTTTAAGATATGTAAATGTAAGTTGTAAAGGTCTAAGAAAATAACCTAAGGTATATGAAAAATAAAAAGAAATGTTTCACATTTCTTCCTCTTGATACTAAAACTTCTAAAGCTCAAAATTTCAACATTAACCAATGGAGTTCTGACAAGCTGGTAAAGCACTGAGTACTATTATCAGTCAGTCTCAAGATTTTAAATTTTCTTTGGTTGTCTTCTAAGAATAGACTTAAAAGTGCTTCTCAATTGTGTTAAAAATATCTCTGTCCAATCTATATATCCAATCCTCTGGAAGAAGTGTTAATGCTTTATTTTGTGTTCCCAAGCTTTTATTATGACTCAAAGGCATGCATCTACTGTCTTTTCTATAGTATAGATTTTAGTACAGATTACAAACAGGGGTAATGATAACATATCTAAAACTTTTCTATCTTTTATAAACTTTAGACGATTTATACATTTTTACATTCATGTAAGCTTTAGGGAATCAATTTGAATCTGCCTCTCATGGGTCAAATAGACTCCAGATAAGTACTTCCAAGTTTCCTCACCTGCCAATTCCTGAGGATGGGATCACTCTCTCTCCCCTGGTCTTGGGACACCCCTCTCCCAACCACCAGGACCATGAGCCCAGAAGTTTCAAATGAACAACCTGGATAAAAATTTTCCCTTAAACTCCTTAACTTTACCTTCTGTCCCTAATATATATTTGTCCCAGCAGATTTCCATTCAACTGAAGGCTGAAAACTGCTCCAAACTCACCAGCCCTAGGCACTGCTGATGAAATTCCAACTGGACTGAGCCTCTGCATCCTAGATGGCTCCAGAGCAGCTAGCCTCATAGTCCAGCCTCACAGACTGCTCCAAGTCAGTCTGCACTTCACCGCCCCTAGCTGGTCTTGCAGCCCCTGGTAGGCAAGCAAAATAGCCTGTACTCCTCTCTCTCTGTTCCTGACCTGGGCTTGCATTCTAGCTTTATTCGTTTATTAGGTCCCAAACAATGATGTCCCAATATCAACAGGAAGCAGTCATAGAAAATATTGCATTGCCCCTTATCATTTATTATCAACAAAAAGGCTAGGATGTTAGGTCTCAAACCTAGGACAAATGGCTGAGGGCCTATTTAACATATCAAAGTGGACCTGGCAGCCAGGTTCTCCCAGCATCCTCCAGTTCCTGCCTGTTACAAAGTCCTTCTGACTGACATATTCTGCCCCTGGCCCTAAACTTCTCCAGTCCAGGGCCTGGGCTGCTCTTCCTCCAGACAACAGGAAGCAGTCTAAAGAGCACAGTGCCCTCACTCCTTCCTCAAAGGCCACCCCTTCTATTTTCTTATCTTGTCTAAAAAACAAGGGAGGAATATTGGTCATACCACTATCACTAATGGTCAAGGCAACATGTTTCACTGTTGCCATATTTTCCCTAGGCACATGCTCCATACCCTCTATAAAGTCCACCAACATGACCTGTCACTGTCCCCATCTCTGCTTAGAGGCAACCATTTTGCATCCTCCCCCCCCCCCCAATAAATCTCTCGCATGAGGTCTACAGCTTGGAGTGATTTTTGTGGCATTCCTTGGTCTCTTATCACCAAGATATACTTGCACTACAAAACGATTTAATTATGGTTGCTCAGACCTCTATTATAATAGGGAACAAAAATGGTGACTCTCAGGAGAGAGTCTACATGAACCTTCCTTGATGTACCAGGCTTTGAAGCAATTTTGAATTTGACAAATCTTTCTCAGGAGGTTCTTCTGTCTCTGCGTCTCTGTGTCTATCTCTCTGTCTGTCTGTCTCTCTCTTTCTTTCCTTTCCCCTTCTGCCTTCTTTCAGCACCAGTTCATCAGAAACTGCCAGGTTTCCTTCCTTTCCAGTGTGAGCCTCCATCTATGGTAGCCCCTGGGACTAACTTCGCTTGTATCACATTGGCAAGTGCTTCTGAGAAGTTACTGAAGATCTGTCGGCTACCTCCCTGGAATTCTCTTTGCCAGAATTTGGGCCTCTCTCCCTCTTTACTTTTATTTTTTTTTTCTCTGCTGTCTTTTGTTTACAGACATCTTTCTATTTTCTATGATTTTTATTTTTCTTTAAAACTATGGTAGAAAATCCCAACTACCTTATCTGTCCTACTGAGAAATTTAAGTGAGTTAGCCAGATATTTGTAATAGTTGCACATGAAAGCTAAAAGAACATTTTCAATGACCAAAACTTCACCTTGCAAATTAAATTGGTATAAATACAATCTTAATGTCCTAGTTCTCTGAAATTTGCATTACTATACATGATAGTAGAAATCTAGTTCACAGCTTTGGATTCTTATTATGTTTGTTTGTGTGTGTGTGTGTGTGTGTGTGTGTGTGTGTGTGTGTGTGTGTGTGTGTATGGTGTTGTTGTTATGGAATGTTTGTGGAGAATAACCTGTGGGAATCTGCTCTCTCCTCCTATTGTGTGTCTTTGGGGCTGGAAGCAGGTCATCAGGCTTGACTACAAGGCAGCTTTGCTTATTGAGCCTTCCAACAAGCCCTGGTTCACACTTTTAAAGATAGCAAAGATCATATTAGCAACAATGTGACTTAAATAAATTACACTATTTTATAGTAGTGCACATGGGTAATGTACTGTGTGTACCCATTAGGATGTTTGGAGGTAATATGTAAAATTCATGGTTTGTTCCTAAAGCTGGTCCTTTAAAGCATGTAGTATGTAGGTCTCCATAGTTTCATTTTAAGTGATATAAATAATAGGGTCAGCTCTAACTGACAAAGCAGTGCTGGAGATTTTTAGAAGCCTCCTCCTTATTTTGTTTGCATAGATTTACAGAGTTATTTTTATGATTCAAATTGAATAAAATCATGTTGCCTTCATCTAGTATTATTTCAGTTTATCCTCTTGCAACAGTTGAGGCTCAATGATATGGACAGAATCACTCTGCACAGAATGGAATAAGAAAGCTGTTATAGAAATTAAACTCTGTACTGGTGTCAGAGAAGCTAAGGACCAAAGGACAGGAAAGAACTAGACAGTAGTCATAAATCTAAATGAGATGTCATTGAGAGGTCGAGACCTTGCAGAAACCTTGTTGTGTTTGGATGCAGGCAAGGAACTGGGGCAAAAGTCGATAACAATGGTTGGCTCCCATGACTACTGTATCTGAACTTCTCTTTAAACCACCAGCTCCCGAATAATGACATGGAGACTTTTTATTAGTTATGAAACCTTGGCCTTAGCTTAGAATTCTTACCAACTAGCTCTTAAAACTTAAATTAACCTGTTTATATTAATCTATGTTCTGCCATGTAGCTTGTTACATCTCCTCAGTACAGTACATCCAACTTCTTTCCTGTCTGGCTGGCGAATCTCCCACCTCTCAGATTTCTTCCCAGAGTTCCTATCTCTGCGTGGAAGTCCTGCCTATCCTCTCTTGCCTAGCTATTGGCTATTTAGCTTTTCATTAAACCAATGAGAAGGTGCCTTAGGCAGATGAGGTAAAACAGAGACACATCTTCACAGTGTATAAAAAGACTACTGCTTCTCTGGGTTGTCACTCAAGCTGGGTTGGGGTTGCTGATGCTCCAGTTTATAGAGAGGAAGAATGCACATGGGACAATAAAGCAAGGTCAAATCCAGACTTCTGCAAACAAGTGGAAATTGGCAATTGTCACTTAGAGCTCAGTAGCTAATTATCCCTTCAGCTTTCTAGAGCACACACAGCATTGTTTATTTATTCTTGAGGTCAATCTTAAACTAGTCAAGGAAATAAATTTTAGAGTATTTTGTTTCAGTTTACCTGAAGGAACACATGGACTATGGACATAATGGATGACCCAATGAGGCAAAAGTTAGAGCTGGGGGTCTTGACATGCAGAAAGAGCAAATTATTTTTCCCAAAATTATTACATAAAAGTCCTAAAGTTTTTAGGACTTTTGTCTTCTGCCTTTTAGATCAGTGTGCTCGCTATTTCACTTCTGATGCATTTTTTCTTACTTTTTGTTGTGCTTTTCCTTTGCAATAAGGGCTGTGTGTTTAAGTAGAGAAGGACGCTGTGTGCAGCAAAACTACTCGAGCTTTGATAAAACCTATACAGCAAGGAGGACGAAGGATGAAGAGCAGACAGCTTTCCCTGACTTTAACCACTCCATGAGGAAGTGACCTTGGCCACCACTGGCAACATTAACCACATCAAGCATTTTTCAGCTCTGTAAGACAACATCGGGGAGAAATGATATCTCCAAGAACCTTCAGTGTCCCTTCCTTTTAAATTTACAACTTAGAGCTCTGTTCCCTCTCATCAAGTGTCTCTACATTTGCTGAATGTCAGAGAGACGCCATCCCAAGTTTAATATTTTATAGAGCGGAATTGTTAGTGCTTTGTCTTGTGTCTTTTATCTGTCACAAGTGGCTTCCCAACTTCAGTGCCTGCTTGGCTCCTGTCATGGGCTGAAGTACAACGTGTGGCATTTGCTTCTGTTTTCTGTGAAGATGAAATGCCAAACAGGAATCTATTTCTGTATTGTTTTGTTTTACAATCTTCTTGCATAAGCCCTGCAACTACCTTCTCAGAACTCTCAGGCTTTCCAGACTAGAATGTCTCTAATTGACATGCAAATCCCAGAGACTGAATGTGGAGTTTGGGAGATGAAATACTCTCTGGGGTTTCTGGCACACCAAAGAATAGTGAGGATATGAGGGTTGTAATAGTATAGCACCAGTTGCTGTGGATAGACAAAATGCCTAGATAGGAAGCAAATACAGACATGGTTTCAAGCAGAAATATAAAGTTTTGTGTTCTAAAGAGAATCTCAAATGCCTTTTCATTGCATTTCACTATGTTTTTCTGTTTGTAAGCTATGTTAACTTGCCATGCTTTTGTTTGTAAAGTACTTCATTACAAGGCACATTGTACAACAAGTCTATAGGACCAATGCTAACATGCTCATTTTCAAGTAGTAGAAATTGAGGCTGGAAAGGTCTTTGAGTATGCAAGGTTGCTCAGAATGTGAACAGGGTTCATTGACCTCATGGGAGCTCAGCAATGATATAAACACATTCTCACTACCAGCATAACATGGATCAACAACATGATCAACAAATATAAATGTATTTTCTGTAATCTTAACTTATACTCAAGCCTCATCTAATGAGACCTTCACTTTTGGTAAATTCTTTCTTTCCATTCTCATGGAAACTTAGCATATGCTCTCTGACTCTGTTCACCTTCATCCAGTCATAAGCTTTCAACAGCCTCGTGTCTGCACTCAGCAGTCTTCCATAGATCAGTAAGTTAAGTCCCTTATTAATATTCATTACTGTTATCATTTGTCTGTATGCACATGTGTGTGTGGGTGGCTGTGTGTTTACATGGATTCATGTGTATGTGCAGATGTGCATGCATGCATGTGTATATATGTGTAGAATCCGTAGAACAACCGTGGTCCATGTTGTTTTCTCTGATAGGGTCTCTCATGACGGCCTGCATCTCATCCATTGGGCTATGCTGGCTGGCCATCAGCCCTCCGGGATTGCTCTGTCTCTTTTTTCCCTACACTGGGATTACAAACATGCATGTTTTGTTTGAGGTGGTGATGGTGTTAGGAGATGAACTTAGTTTCATATGTTTGTACAGTAAGCCCTTTACTGACTGAGCTATAGCCACAGCTTAGTAGCTACCAATTATTCGATCATACATACATTGTTTATTCTTTCCTAAAATTGCCACATGTGTATTGAACAGGCTCTTTTTAAATAAAATGCAATCACTCTTTGTTAAGATTCCTTGCCTTTGATGTCTACTGTGTCTGATATCAATGAGTAGTTTTTTCCTTGATTCTTTCCCTTTCAGTTTTTCTGTGTTTTTAATAAGATTTCATTTTTTGTAAATGATGTATCAATATATATTTGATCTTTAACCAATACAGCCCCCCAGATCTTTGCATTTTGGTTTGACTCTATTCAGTTATTTAGTTAATTCGATTCTGTATCTACCATTTGATACTTTAATCATTGTTTATTATAATTTCTGGCAAGGGGGAGAGAGGTTCAAGGCTGAGTTTCTTTGTGTAACCCTGGCTGTCCTAGAATTTGCATTGTAGAATTGTAGATCAGGTTGACCTCAACTCACAGAGATCTGCCTACCTTTGCCTCCTAAGTGCTGAATTGAAGGTGTCTGCCTCCACACCTGCCTTTTTACTTTTCATCAACTATTTTTTTCTCTTTGCATTCTATTTTCTGGTAATTTTAAAATAAGATTTACACACACACACACACACACATGCACGCACGCACGCACGCACGCACACGCACACACACATATTTAAAAATATGAATCTACTTCTCTTACTCCTACTTTTCATTCTCCTCTCAAATTTTGTCTCAATCAGTATTTTTTTCTCTGCTTAATTCTGTTAATATTTCTTGTGAGGAAGATTTTCTTTATCTGAAAGCATCTTTCCCCTACCTCTGTTTGGGAGGGACATTCTGAATAGCTTACGACTGTGCTTGTGTTTTAAAGTTTTCTTTTTTCCTCTCTGTCAAAATGTCTCTTCTCTGCTTCCTGGTTTGATCCCCTCCAGTGAGAAGCCAGATACTTCTGCTTTATTTTTCCTCTGAAATTTTATACTTTTTTTCTTCCTCTCTCTCTCCCTCCCTTCCTTCTTTCCTTTCTTGCAATTTAATTTTCCTGAATCTGTATACCTGCATGTGTTCTCTTCACCTTTCTCTCTCTTTCTGTTTCTTTCTTTCTTTTTTCTTCCTTTCTTTCCTTTTTCTTTTCTTTTTTAAAATCTATATCAATACTCCATTTTCTTTACAGAGTTAATATGACAATTCAAAATTGGCACCTAAGCATTATGGCTGGAAGTCTAAGACTTTGGTTGACACCTAGCACTCACAATTCTTAGGTGTTAAGTGGCTAAGGCAGACACTCTGGAAGCCTCAGCAAGTGTCCACAGTCTTCTTTTTTTTTTTTTTTTTTTTTTTTTTTTTTTTTTTTTTTTTGTTATCCATCATTGGCACCTGGGGAGAATCGAAGCAAATCTACCTTTTGCCCTGGACCTTTTCCTGTATTCCAGTTTCTCTGCTGAGAAACTCAAACCTGGACTGTTGTAGAATATTATATTAAAGTGTGTTACTTTTGTTTATGTTGCATTTGTTTAACTGTATGAAGCTGTGTTACTGTGCCTTTCTAAAATAACTGATAGTCTAATAAAGATGTGAACAGACAATAGTGAGGCAGGAGAAAGAATAGGTGGGGCTGGCAGGCAGAGAGAATATGTAGAAGGAGAAATCTAGGAGGAATAAATATCAAGGAATAGGAGAGGAAGAAGGAAGACATCAGGGGCCAGTCACCCAGCTACACAGCCAGCCATGGAGTAGGAGTAAGATTTACAGAAGTAAGAGAACGGGAAAAGCCCAGAGGCAAAAGGTAGACAGGAAAATTTAGGTTAAGGAAAGCTGGCAAGAAACAAGCCAAGGTAAGGCTGGGCGTTTATAATTAAGAATAAGCCTCCATGTATAATTTATTTGGGAGCTTGGTGGTGGGCCCCCCAAAAGAGCAAAAACAATCAACAACACTGGACATGGTGGCTGTGTTTGTCAGGGCAACTCTTATAAAAAGAAAACATTTAACTGGTGGCTTGCACATAGCTTCAAAAGGTTAGGTCATTATCATCATAGAGTGTGCCTTAGTTACAGTTTCTATTGCTGTGAAGAGACACCATGCCTACAGCAACTCTTATACAAAGAAAACATTTAATTGTGGTGGCAGCTTACAGTTCAGAGGTTCAGTCAATTGTTATAGCAGGGAGCGTGGTGGCATTCAGGAAGACATGGTGCTGGCAACGTCTTGATCAGGAGGCAACAGGAAGTGGCTGTGACACTGAAGAAAGCTTAAGCAAAGGAGACCTCAAAGCCTGCCCCAACGGTGACACACTTTCATCAACAAGGCTACACCTACTTCTACAAGGCCTCACCTCTCAATAGTGCCACTCCCTATGAGTTTATGGGGGTCAAACTACCACACATGGCAAATGGCAGTATGCATATAAGCATGGTACTGGAGAAATAGCTAAGAACTATATCAGGATCCACAGGCAAAGAGACGAATTCACTGGGTCTTCTGTGGGCTTTTAGAACCTCAAAGTCCACTTCTTCTGATGTACCTCCAAAAGCCACAGCACCTAGTCATTTCCTGACAGCTCATCAGCTGAGAGCTAAGCATTCAAACAGGAGCATATAAGGGTCAATCTTATCCTATCCACCGGACACACACTTGTAATCTCAGCTCCTGGGAGGTGTTGACAGAAGGCCATGCCCTTTGTTATTATATATATATATATATATATATATATATATATATATATATATATATATATATATATATATATATATTTGCTTTTATCACTCTTCTATCAATTTCATATTATAAAAGATGGCATGCTCTAGCAGGAACATGCCCTTGACACCATTCTTTTCTTTTCAGTCAGACAGATTACAGAAGGTATGATAATTTCAATTAAATCACATATTGAATTGAGTCATGACTTGGCCACCATCTTAAAAGGACTCAGACTTCCTCTGATTGGGCTCTGTTTACTCTACAAAGCTTGAGACCACCAAAAACATGTGTATATGTAAGGCAAATTGTTATATAGTCTTATTAATTAAAAAAGAAGAAAAAAAATCCAGAACCAGATATTGGGGTAAAAGCTGGAAGATCAGAGAAACAGAACAGGCCACAGCCAACTTCATCTTACCAACTCCTCAGCTTTCACAGAGAGCTACTTCCTGTATACTCACAACTTACATACCTTTCTGTGTCCTGCCTATTACATCCTGGTATTAAAGGTATGTGTCCTTCCCAAGCAAAGACATGAGATCTCAAGTGCTGGGATTAAAGGAGTGTACAACCTATGGAAACACATGAACTATGAACCAATAGCTGAGGAGCCCCCAACTGGATCAGGCCCTCTGGATAAGTGAGACAGTTGATTAGCTTGATCTGTTTGGGAGGTATTCAGGCAGTGGGACCGGGTCCTGTACTCAGTACATGAGCTGGCTGTTTGAAACTTGAGGATTATACAGAGACACTTGGCTCAGCCTGGGAGGAGGGGACTGGACGTGCCTGGACTGAATCTACCAGGCTGAACTCAATCCTCAGGGGAGTCTTTGCCTTGGAGGAGATGGGAATGGGGAGTGGACTCGGGGGAAGGCGGGCAGCAGGGGGGAACAAGGGAATCCGTGGCTGATATGTGAAATTAAATTATAAAATTTTTTAAAAAAGGAGTGTACAACCACACCTGGCTCTGTTCCCAGTGTGGCCTTGAACTCACAGAGATTCAGATGGATCTCTGCCTCTCAAGTGATAGGATTAAAGCTGTGTGCCACTATGCCTGACCTCTAGGTCTAATTTGGTGCCTGGCTCTGTTCTCTGATCCCAGATAAGTTTTATTGAGGTATACAAATAAAATATCATCACATTTCCCCTTTTTTGTTGAAAATAATAAAAAGGTTATAACTAATATAAGAAAATTATATACAATAAGTACAATGAGTATATACAATATCTACAGGCAATAAATACATCAACAATGTCTAGTCCATTTGCATTTGAAAAATTCAGCAAAAATACTCCATTATCTATCCTATTTTGTGAGTCCAAATGTACCTAATTCACTTTCTATCCTAACTTGTATTACCAACCAAAAACTATCTTTTGATGTCTTACAAACTTATACACTTTACACCTCTTTAGTGAGTTTCTTTTCTGAATTTGTTAATAAGGAAAACTTTAACTATGTCATCTGTGAGGCAGGATTTTCCAAAGAGCTTTCCTACCTTGTCTTGGCAAGGTTCAGCAGTCCTTTCTTTTGTGTCCTGCTTGTCTATTTAGACAGCATACTGTCAGCAATCGAGGCTAGGGCACTTACTTGCCCAGTAGCTAACTTTTGCCACAATGAAAGTAAACTCCATATTGAGTTCCTTTCATGCCCATCATCTTCTCTGAAGTACATTGGTGCTGCCAGGAGCAAACATGTCTTATAGTCATAAAAAAGAAAAAAAAATCTATGTTATTAAAACATCTTGAATGCCATACTCTATAGATCTCTTAAGTGTTTGAAGATGACCTGTCTATCTAAAATATATTTTTGCTTGACATTAAAAACATACCAAATATGACTATAAGTTTGATTGTAATGACTAGCTTCTAACCAATATGTCCTGATGGATTTGTCATTGTGGACCATATCATCTTTTTGGAGACTTCAAATTTGCTAATAGGTGTGGTGATGATTCCCTGAAGAAAACTGATAGAGACTCAAACATGAAAACATGTACAGGCAGCTGGATGAAGCCTTTTTTCTAACCCAAGGAAGTTAGCGGCACCCATGATAACATAGGTAATAGATAATCTCACACCAGCAAAACCCAAAAAAGGGAAACACTCACAAACTACCACCACCACCACCAAAACCAAAAAAAAAAAAAAATTACAGGAATTAACAATCACTGATCATTAATATCCCTTAATATCAATGGACTCAATTTGCCTATAAAAAGACAGAGGCTAAGAGAATAGACACAAAATCAGGATCCATCCTTCTGCTGCATATAAAAAACACACTTCAGCTTCAAAGACTGATATTACCTCAAAGTAAAGGGTTGAGAAAAGATTTTTCTAATCAAATGAACCTAAGAAGCAAGTTAGTATAGCTATTCTAATCTCTAACAAAATAAAGTTTAAACTAAAATTAATTAAAAGAGATGGAAAAGGACATTTCATATTCATATTCGTCACAGGAAACATCCATCATGATGAAGTCTCAATTCTGAACATTTATGCCCCAACTACAATGACACCCACATTTGAAACATTACTAAAGCTTAAATCACACATCAAACCCCACATATTAATAGTGGAGGACTTCAACACCCCACTCTCACCAATGAACAGGTCTGCCAGAAAGAAACTTAAGATGGAAATAAGTGAGCTAACAGATGTCATGATTCAAAAGGACTTAACAGACATCTATAAAACGTTTCACTAAAACACAAAAGAGTATACTTTCTTATCAGCACCTCATAGAATCCTCTATAAAATTGACCACATATTCAGTAACAAAACAAACCTCAAAAGATACGAAAAAAAAATGGAATAACCCCCTGTATCTTATCAGATAACCATGGCTTAAATTTAGAACTCAACAAAATATCAGTTACAGAAAGAACAAACTCATAGAAACTGAAAAACTTTCAACAGAATTACCACTGGGTCAAGGAAGAAATAAAGAAAGAAGTTAAAGACTTCCTAGAATTCAACAAAAATGAATGCACAACATACCCAAACTTATGGGACACTATGAAAGCAGTGCTAAGAGGAATGTGCATAGCACTAAATGCCTATGTAAAGAATTTGGAGAAATCTCACACTAGTGACTTAACAGCATACTTGAAAGTTCTAGAACAAAAAGAAGCAAACTCATCCAGGAAGAGTAGATGACAGAAAATAAGGAAACTCAGGTGTGAAATAAACAAAAGAGAAACAAAGAGAACAATACAAAGAATTAATGAAACAAAGATATGGTTCTTTGAAAATCAACAAGATAGAAAAACCCTTATCCAAACTAACCAAAAGGCAGAGAGAGAATATATACATTAACAAAATCAGAAATGAAAAAGGGGGTATAACAACAGACACTGAGGAAATCCAGAGAATCATTAGGTCATACTTCAAAAACCTGTACTCCACAAAACTGGAAATCTAAAAGAAATAGACTTTTTTTTTGAGAGGTACCATATACCAAAATTAAATCAAGACCAGATGAATCATTTAAATATACCTATAACCCCTAAGGAAATAGAAGCAGTTATTAAAAGTCTCCCAACCAGCCGGGCGGTGGTGGCGCACGCCTTTAATCCCAGCACTCGGGAGGCAGAGCCAGGCGGATCTCTGTGAGTTTGAGGCCAGCCTGGGCTACCAAGTGAGTTCCAGGAAAGGCGCAAAGCTACACAGAGAAACCCTGTCTCGAAAAACCAAAAAAAAAAAAAAAAAAAAAAAAAGTCTCCCAACCAAAAAAAGCCCAGGGCCAGATGGTTTCAGAGCAGAATTCAACCAGAATTTCAAAGAAGACATAATACTAATGCTGCTTTAATTGTTCCATATAATTGAAGCAGAAGGAACATAGCTGTTAGGGTCCTGGAAAGCTAGAATGTTAATCAAAGGCAAGGGGGAATTTAGAGGCATCTGGTTTATTGACCAGCTGAAGAGACAACATTAATACTGGCTGATCTGGTCCAAATCAGCTTTTAGCAAGTTCAAGGATCATATCATTTGGGGCAGGTTGTAGTCAACAATTGATATTTATATATGTCTATTAGTCAAGTGGAAACCTGTTGAGTCAGATATAAACTAGGAACAGAAGTTAAAATTTATGAACTTATTTGTAACCTTTGGTCTCAGTAATTGAGGAAAGGGAGGAATCCTAAGACCATGAAAGAGGGAGATATGATCCTTAGGAATAGATAGGTGGAGAAACTTAGGCTGTATTTATCTGGAGTCCTTTTGACCTGTGAGAAGTGGATCAAAGTTTTGTGATTTTCTTGATTCTGTGAAGTTTATTAGAATTTTCTTTTTATAAAAAGGCATAAACATTTCAGATATATTATCATTATCAATCTGTATTGAAGTCCATATTATAGGAACACCAGGTTTTAGGTATCTGTAAAACAGCAGGAATAGACTCACATCCTTGGGTCCTAACAAAAACTACAGATTTCGGTTCTAAACATGTATATTTTTCTTCTGTCTAGAGAGCCAAGTATTGATTGGACTGAAATGTCTTTAGCCCAATGAGAAGCATTTATAAGTCTATATTTTGAAGACAATAAAAGAAATCTAAAATCTTGAATTTCCATATTTTAGATCTTTAGAATTTATAAAGATTTTTTTTATATTTTTCCCATTTAATCATTTCTATAGACATAAGCTGTTATCATTGAGAACAGTCATTTTAAGTCCCATTTGAAACCTGTTTATCCATTAAAATGAAGCCTATGAGTATTGGTGAAATTATTAAGGCCACTCCATGTAGTTAAAAGGGAGGTTTATTTTGTGAGGTAACTTACAAGTGAAGGCATAGGTAACAGGGTCTGGGACAGGTGTGGTGCAGTCTGGCGGTATTCTCTGGAGAACTCTGCTTGGTCTAGCTCCAGCGTTCAGGGTCCAGGAACCAAGAGAGCCAGCCCATCCGGATCTCAGGTCTTCAGCATCCTCTCTCAGCCCCACCTTGTAGGCGTGACAGTTACAGAAGCCACAATGGGGGTTAGAACTTCCAGATCAAAGCTGAAATGGCTACCCACTACATCTGCATAAGTCAAACTTGTTTGCAAACTTTTTTTTTTAATTGAGACCTAGTAGTTTTAACTAATTGATGTATTGATCAATGAACTAACAAGGTGGTTGCAACCTTGTGGAAGAATCTGGTTGTCTGTTGCTTTAAGCTGACAAAGTTATAACTAGTCTAGTCATCAATACCATCAGAGATCTGAGACGTATAAATCATATCTGAATGAGCAGAAGTCAAGACCAAGCAGCTTCTGAATCTATTAAAAAAATGACAGAGACTGTTCATTAACCAGATAGCCATCCTAGGCTCCTGTGGTCTTCATAGTATTGGAAGCAGAGGTATCAGGACAGCATTAATTTGTGGCTGCCAGACCCATAAGGTGAGAGTTTCCTTGTGGAGGAGGATCTTGGGGAAGACTGACTTTATTTTGTCATTGTCTCCCTTGTCCACAGTCTGGGCCAGGTCCTGACAGCAGGTGTTGAATTGGGGCACTTTGCCCAGCAGTGAGTGTTATCAACAATCCAGGTGACATGGCCATGTGTTGTTTCATATCTTCTTTGGAGACTTTAGGGATTATTGCTAGAGGCTGTTATTCTCTGTCTCTCATAGTAAGCTTTTTTTTTTATCCCATAATTTAAATGCCTTATTCATCAGATCTTTGATCTTTGACAGGTTTGGGTATCATTATTTATTAAGTATATCTAAGTTTAACAAACCTAGGCCTAACCTTGAAAATAAATCTAAGTTTGGTAACAATAATCAGGCCATCGTTTTACCTTGTAGATGTATTAATCCAGTAGACCTCTCAGGGCCTGTTTTTCTCTTCTTCATATCTTGTAGGCATTTCCTTCTTATTCACAGACATTATAGGAGCACTGAGACTGATGTTTCCATTTATAGACTGTAGATGTGATGATGACAATTTTTAAGAAACAGGTTTGGATTTCTCCATGAAACTCTGAATAGCTAAGTGCTTTAACTTTGTCATTTCATAGGAGGCTAAACATATAGAATCCTATAATCCAGAAGACTGCAACATGATGATTTTGGAACTTAGTCCTTTTTTCTCCTTTAAAGAGCATAAGTCCATTTCTAGCACAAATATTTTGTAGTGAAGAATCACCAGTTTTTTTTTTTTAAATAAAGACACCAACCAGAATTAAACTAATATGTTAATCTCCAATATATTTTATAGTTTCCCTTCAAATTCAGTATAATTCACATCCCCTCTGGCCTTCTATAATTTCCTATATGTACCCTCAGGTTAGGCTTTTCCAATCTTTCCTCCTCTTGTTCAGCCAGACATAGACAAATTCCATTTACTTTTCTTTCATTATTTTAGTCTCCTGCCTTCTCTTTTGCTTCCCAGACAACATGCAAATTTTCATTAAAATCATTTTCGTGGTTTCTTCCAGTAGTCCAGAACATTGCAAATGTACAACTTTTCAAACAAAAGCAGAAACATTAATATAATATCAAAAATAATTCTTTATTTTATTTTATTTTACAATATAATTTAGTTCTACATATCAGCAACGGATTCCCTTGTTCTTCCCCCTCCTGCCCCCTACCCTTTCCCTCCAGCCTACCCCCCATTCCCATCTTCCCCAGGGCAAAGACTTCCCTGAAGATTGAGATCAACCTGGTAGACTCAGTCCAGGCAGGTCCAGTCGCCTCCTCCCAGGCTGAGCCAAGCGTCCCTACATAAGCCCCAGGTTTCAAACAGCCAGCTCATGCACTGAGCACAGGACCCAGTCCCACTGCCTGGATGCCTCTCAAACAGATCAAGCCAATCACCTTTCTCACCTATTCAGAGGGCCTGATCCAGTTGGGGGCCCCTCAGCCATTGGTTCATAGTTCATGTGTTTCCATTCGTTTGGCTATTTGTCCCTGTGCTTTATCGAACATTGGTCTCAATAATTCTCACTCATATAAACCCTTCTCTTTCTCACCAATTGGGCTTCCAGAGCTCCACCTGGGGCCTGGCCATGGATCTCTGCATCCAGTTCCCTCAGTCATTGGATTGGATTTCTAGCATGACAATTAGGGTGTTTGGCCATCCTATCACCAGAGTAGGTCAGTTCGGGCTGTCTCTCGACCATTGCCAGTAGTCTATTGTGGGGGCATCTTTGTGGACTTCTCTAGCACTTTGCTTCTTCCTATTCTCATGTGCTCTTCATTTACCATGGTCTCTTATTCCTTGTTCTCCTTCTCTGTTCTTGATCCAGCTGGGATCTCCCATTCCCCCAAGCTCTCTTTCCCTTGTCCCTTGCCCTTCATTACCCCCACTCACATCTAGGCTGTTCATGTAGATCTCATCCATCTCCCTGTCATTGGGCGATTCCTGTGTCTTTCTTGGGGTTCTGCTTTCCAGGTAGCCTCCCTGGTGTTGTGAGTAGCAGTCCAGTCATCCTTGTTTCATATCTAGTATCCTCCTATGAGTGAGTACATACCATGTTTGTCTTTCTGAGTCTGGGTTACCTCAATCAGGATGATTTTTTCTAGGTCCATCCATTTGCCTACAAACCTCATGATGTCTTTGTTTTTCTCTGCTGAGTAGTATTCCATTGTGTATATGTACCACATTTTTTCAATCCATTCTTCAGTTGAAGGGCATCTAGGTTGTTTCCAGGTTCTGGCTATTACAAACAATGCTGATATGAACATAGCTGAGCAAGTGCCCTTGAGGTATGATTGAGCATTCCTTGGGTATATGCCCAAGAGTGGGATAGCTCGATCTTGGGGGAGATTGATTCCCAATTTTCTAAGAAAGCACCGTATTGATTTCCAAAGTGGTTGGAATTCCCACCAGCAGTGTAGGAGAGTTCCCCTAGCTCCACATCCTCTCCATCATAAGCTGTCTTCAGTGTTTTTGAATTTAGCCATTCTGACAGGCTTAAGGTGGTATCTCAGAGTGTTTTGATTTGCATTTCCCTGATAATTAGGGATGTTGAGCAATTCCTTAAATGTCTTTCAGCCATTTGAGTTTCCTCTGTTGAGAATTCTCTGTTTAGTTCTATAGCCCATTTCTTAATTGGGCTGTTGGGAATTTTGATGTCTAATTTGTTGAGTTCCTTATATATTCTGGATATCAGTCCTCTGTCAGATGTAGGGTTGGTGAAGATCTTTTCCCATTCTGTAGGCTGTGCTTTGCCTTGTTGACCTTATCCTTTGCTCTACAAAAGCTTCTTAGTTTTAAGAGGTCCCATTGATTGATTGTTTCTCTCAGTGTCTGAGCTACTGGTGTTATATTTAGGAAGTGATCTCCTATGCCAATGCATTCAAGAATACTTCCTACTTTCTCTTCTAGCAGGTTCAGTGTAGCTGGATTTATGTTGAGGTCTTTGATCCACTTGGACTTAAGTTTTGTGCACAGTGACAGATATGATGGATCTATTTGCAGCCTTCTACACATTGATATCCAGTTATGCCAGCACCATTTGTTGAAGATGCTTTTTTTTTCCATTGTACACTTTTGGTTTCTTTGTCAAAAATTATATGTTCATAGGTGTGCGGATTAATGTCAGGGTCTTCAATTCAATTCAATTGGTCCACATGTCGGTTTTTATGCCAGTACCAAGCTGTTTTTATTACTGTAGCTCTATAGTAGAGCTTGAAGTCTTGGATCATGATGCCTCCATAGATTGTTTTATTGTACGGGATTCTTTTGGCTATCCCGGGTTTTTTGTTTTTCCACATGAAGTTGAGTATTATTCTTTCCAGGTCTGTGAAGAATT
Organism: Peromyscus maniculatus bairdii; assembly: GCF_049852395.1. Lineage (NCBI taxonomy): Eukaryota > Metazoa > Chordata > Mammalia > Rodentia > Cricetidae > Peromyscus > Peromyscus maniculatus. Next base: position 19,004,592 of record NC_134867.1, read on the forward strand.
GTGTTGGTATTTTGATGTGGATTGCATTGAATCTGTAGATTGCTTTTGGTAAGATTGCTGTTTTTACTATGTTAACCCTGCCTATCCATGAGCATGGGAGATCTTTCCATTTTCTGATATCTTCTTCAATTTCTTTTTTCAGGGACTTAAAGTTCTTGTCATACAGGTCCTTCACTTGCTTGGTTAGTGTTACCCCAAGGTATTTTATATCATTTGTGGCTATTGTAAAGGGTGATGTATCTCTGATTTCTTTCTCAGCCTGTTTGTCCATTGTATATAGGAGAGCTAGTGATTTTTTTGAGTTGATCTTGTATCCTGCTATGTTGCTGAAGGTGTTTATAAGCTGTATCAATTCCTTGGTTGAATCTTTGGGGTCACTCAAGTATACTATCATGTCATCTGCAAATAGGGAAAGCTTGACTTCTTCCTTTCCAATTTGTATCCCCTTAATCTCCTTTTGTTGTCTTATTGCTCTGGCTAGAACTTCAAGTACTATATTGAATAAGTATGGGGAGACTGGACAGCCTTGCCTCATTCCTGATTTTGGTGGAATTGCTTTGAGTTTCTCTCCATTTAATTTGATGTTGGCTGTTGGCTTGCTGTAAATTGCCTTTATTATGTTTAGGTATGTTCCCTGTATTCCTGTTCGCTCCAGGACCTTTATCATGAAGGGGTGTTGGATTTTGTCAAATGCCTTTTCTGCATCTTGTGAGAGATCATGTGGTTTTTTTCTTTGAGTTTGTTTATATGGTGTATTACATTGATAGACTTTTGTATGTTGAACCACCCTTGCATCCCTGGGATGAAGCCTACTTGATCATGGTGGATAATTGTTTTGATGTGTTCTTGGAATCTGTTTGCCAGTATTTTATTGAGTATTTTTGCATCAATGTTCATGATGGAGATCGGTCTGTAGTTCTCTTTCTTTGTTGTATCCTTGTTTGGTTTAGGAATCAGGGTAATTGTAGCCTCATAGAAGGAGTTTGGTAATGTTCCTTCCATTTTTTTATTGTGTATAACAATTTAAAGAGTATTGGTATTAACTCTTCTTAAGATCTGGTAAAATTCTCCACGGAAACCATCTGTTCCTGAGCTTTTTTTGGTTGGGAGACTTTTAATGACTGTTTCTATTTCCTTAGGGGTATGGGACTATTTAAATAGTTTATCTGGTCTTGATTTAACTCAGGTATGTGGTACGTATCCAGAAAATTATCCATTTCTTTTAGATTTTCCAGTTTTGTGGAGTAGAGGTTTTTGATGTATGACCTGATGATTATCTGGATTTCCTCATTGTCTGTTGTTATATCCCCCTTTTCATTTCTGATTTTATTAATTTGGATGCCCTCTCTCTGTCTTTTGGTTAGTTTTGATAAGGGCTTGTCTATCTTGTTGATTTTCTCAAAGAACCAACTCTTTGTTTCATTAATTTTTTTTGTATTGTTCTTTTTGTTTCTATTTTATTGATTTCTGCTCTCACTTTGATAATTTCCTGGTGTCTATTCTTCCTGGGAGACTTTGCTTCTTCTTGTTCTAGAGCTTTCAGGTGTGCTGCTAAGTCACTATTGTGAGATTTCTCCAACTTCTTTATGTGGGCATTTAGTGCTATGAATTTCCCTCTTAACACTACTTTCATAGTGTCCCATAAGTTTGGGTATGTGGTGTCTTCATTTTCATTGATCTCTAGAAAGTCTTTAATTTCTTTCTTTATGTCTTCCTTAACCCATTGGTGATTCAGTTGAGCATTATTCAGTTTCCATGAGATTGTAGGTTTTCTGTAGTTTTTGTTGTTGTTGAAATCTAACTTTAAACCATGGTGGTCTGATAGAACGCAGGAGGTTATTCCAATTGTTTTGTATCTGTTAAGATTTGCTTTGTGGCCAAGTATGTGGTCAGTTTTAGAGAAGGTTCCATGGGGTGCTGAGAAGAAGGTATATTTTTGTTGTTGTTGTAGTTGTTAGGATGGAATGTTCTGTAGATATATATTAAGTCCATTTGAGTCATAACATCAGTTAAGTCCTTTATTTCTCTGTTAAGTTTCATTTTGGGAGATGTGTCCAGTGGTGAAAATGGGGTGTTGAAGTCTCCCACTATTAATGTGTGGGGTTTTATATGTAGTTTAAGCTTAATAATGCTTCTTTTACATATGTAGGTACCCTTGTGTTTGGGGCATAAATGTTCAGAATTGAAACTTCATCTTGGTAGATCTTTCCTGTGATGAGTATGTGATGGCCTTCTTGATCTCTTTTGATTGACTTTAGTTTGAAATCTATTTCGCTGGATATCAGGATGGCTACACCCGTTTCTTTCTTAAGACCATTTGATTGGAAAGTCTTTTCCCAGCCTTTAATCTTAGGTAGTGTCTATCTTTGAATTTGAGGTGTGTTTCTTGTATGCAGCAGAAAGATGGGCCCTGCTTTCGTATGTATCCATTCTATAAGCCTATGTCTTTTTGTAGGTGAATTAAGTCCATTGATATTAAGGGATATTAATGATCAGTGATTGTTCATTCCTGTTGTTTTTGGTGGTAGTATGTGTGTTTACTTTTCTTCTTTGGGGTTTACTGTTGTGGCTTTATCTATTGCCTGTGTTTTCGAGGTTGTATCTGAGTTCCTTAGGTTGGAGTTTTCCTTCAAGTGCTTTCTGTGGGGCTGGGTTTGTGAATAACTATTGTTTAAATCTGGCTTTATCTTGGAATGTCTTGTTCACCTCATCTATGATGATTGAAAGTTTTGCTGGGTATATTAGTCTATGCTGGCATCCATGGTCTCTTAGTGTCTGCATTACATCTGTCCAGGTCCTTCTGGCTTTCAAAGTTTCCATTGAGAAATCGGGTGTTATTCTGATGGGTTTGCCTTTATAAGTCACTTGGCCTTTTTCCTTTGCTGCTCTTAATATTCTTTCTTTATTCTGTACATTTAGTTGTTTAATTATTATGTGGAGAGGGGACTTTTTTTGAGATCTAGTCTGTTTGGTGTTCTGGCTTCTTGTATCTTCATAGGCATTTCCTTCTTTAAGTTGGGGAAGTTTTCTTCTATGAGCTTGTTGAATATATTTTCTGTGCCTTTGAGTTGGTATTCTTCTCCTTCCTCTATTCCTATTATTCATAGGTTTGGTCTTTTCATGGTATCCCAAATTTCTTGGACATTTTGGGTCAGGACTTTGTTGGCTTTAGTGTTTTCTTTGACTGATGAATCTATTTCTTCTACTGTATCTTCAGCGCCAGAGATCCTCTCTTCCTTCTCTTGCATTCTGTTGGTTATACTTGCATCTGAAGTTCCTGTTCGTTTACTCAGATTTTCTATTTCCAGCATTCCCTCTGTTTGTGTCTTCTTCATTTTTTCTATTTCCCTTTTCCAGTCTTGGACTGTTTCCTTCATCTGTTTCATTGCTTTTTCATAATTTTCTTTCAGGGTTTTATTGTTTTCTTCCAGGGCTTTATTGTTTTTTTTTTCTCCTTTATTTGTGCTTTCCTCTAGTTTTTTTTTTTAATAGCATTCCCATTTTTTGTTTGTCTTTTCCTCTATATAAGCCTCTACCTTCTTCATGATGTTATTCATAAGGCTGTTTTCTTCTGATTCTTCCAATTTTTGATGTTCAGGTCTAGATGTTGGAGGAGGGCTAGGTTCTGATGATGCTGTATTGCTCTTCATTGTGTTGTATGTACTTCTGCCTTGACGTCTGCCCATCTCCTTATGGTTCGTTTTTGGTCTTATCAGCACACTTGGTCCAGACAGAGCTGACAGATTCAGGAAGTCTCTCTCTCTTGTCCAGATGGGAGCTCTCTTGTCCAGATGGGAAGTCTGGGGCAAGATGGGAGCTCTTGTCCAGATGGGAAGTCCGGGGCAGGATGGGAGCTGGGGGCCAGTCTCTAAGTCTCAGGAAGTGGTTGGGGTCTTGGGTGATGATGGGCGTGGGGGCAGGGCTTGGAGATTGCAGGGTCTGCTGGGGGTCTTGGAGAAGGGGAGCCTTCCCGGTGGGGATAGAAGGGATCCTCCCCAATGGCCAGAACTTGGAGCCAAGTTGGGCAGGTCTTCCCCGAGTGGCTGGTGCCCAGGATGGGATCTAGGCTGAGCCCAGGCACTCACCTCTTGTCCAGAAGGGAAGTCCAGGGCATGATGGGAACTGGGGGCTGGTCTCTAAGTCTCAGGAAGTGGCTGGGGTCTGGGGTGATGATGGGCATGGGAGCAGGGCATGGAGATTGCAGGGTCTGCTGGGGGTCTTGGAGAAGGGGAGCCTTCCTGGTGGAGGTAGAAGGGATCCTGCCTGATGGCCAGAACCTGGGGCCAAGTTGGGCAGGTCTTCCCGGAGTGGCTGGTGCCCAGGGATGGGATCTAGGCTGAGCCTATGCACTCACCTCTTGTTCAGGAGGGAAGTACAGGGCAGGATCCAAAAATAATTCTTAATTTGCATGAACGTAAAAAAATCTGTACCAATGTGGAACATCTAAGATTAGCAGCAGTTTTTCTTACCCTAACCAATGATAATTTGGAACCAATTCCTTTAAATGATGACATGTATTTATAACTCATTGAATCCAAATGACCCAAACCCATATTTTTTTTTCTTTTCCTATGGAAACAAAAGCATAAATTTTCCCAAATATATTTTATAGGCTGGTTTAATCCAGCAATTTCTCGGGCAATGTCAGGAGAGGAATGGGTTAAAAGTAGTGAGTAGCTGTTGGCAATGACCTTGGTAGAGGGAAGTGTTATCACAAACTGGAAAATTGTATCAATCATAAAGAATTTAGCTTAGGAAGGAAGGGAGGGTAAGCAGTGCTAGTAGGCACAGAGTGTCTGGGGCAGTCCTTTAAAAGAAATGGTTAACTCTTTCAGCCATAACAATTAACCACAGATTCTCTGCTCAGCTAGGGCCCACAGCTTATCAACTACAGGCAGTAATTCTCTGCTGTCCAGCCAGCATGAGCATGTCTCCCTGTAGCCTCTTCCCAGCCTATTAATTGGCTGCAACCCTCTCCTGCACACCATGATAAGCCCTGCCCATGTGGCAGGCCAGAGAGCAAGGGAGCTATGGAGGGAGGCAGCCTTTGCCATGCCTCTCTCTCTTCCTCATTTTTTCCCCTTTGGAGAGTTTTTCTGTCTAGACAATAAGCCCTAAGCCATTGGTTTGTGCCTCAAAGTTTATACAAAGGTGCAGTCAGAGATGTCTCTCAACTCACATGGTGGAAGTGCTACTAGTATATCTACCTAGCACTCAGGTCTAGACTTAACCTAGTTATCTCAAGCTTCTCCCAGACATAAACACATGGAACAGAACAGTAGCATAAAAACAGTCAGAACACAGACCAAGACAAAGAGTGCTCACTCACCAGCCAGGTTATCAGAAAAAAACAAAAACCCAAAAAAACAAAATGAAAAAGGCTCACACATCAACAGTCTTGAAGGGACTCCCAGCCAATGCACCATATGTTAGGGCCCTGACAACAATGTTCTAGTGTTGGCAGGAACTAATTATAGAAGCACTCCCCACACCTCCTGGAATGTTAGATCAAAAGGGAATTCCTTGTTAAAGGGAAACTGAGATAAAACAAAAGAATGGTCTGCATTCTTATTTCTGGGTTCCTTCTAGGTAAGGAACTCATTCAGCCATCACAGGGCTTTTGGCCCTTCTGTTTCTGCTAATTGCTATTGGCTCTTATATCATTGATACCTTAACTGAAGGATGATTCCTGTCTGGGCACAACTAAGCTGATAATGTTAAAATTCCAACATCAGCCCCTGGACCAAACTCATGACACATAAACTTGCAAATGGCTATTCCCACCTCTATAATCTCAGAACCCAATGGGAGCTGGCTTCCTGATTCCACCAGATGACACTTGATAGGCATATACTTCTGGCCTAACCTCATATGTTAATTTTCAGGTTTTAGATCAAACCAAAGATTTCTGGGTACTGGCTCAGTTAGTCCCCAAAACAATCTACTACCCTGATGATAAAGTCTTTTAACAATTAAAAAACATCTCCAGGACAGAAAAAAACAAACAACAACAAAAACAAAAACAACCAAACAAAAAAAAAACCAAGAAGTCATTACAGCTGTCTTGGTATCCACCCTTTTATGCATTGACTTAGCAGGGGCCATAGGTACTGGAACTTCAGCCTTGGTATTACAAGATCAAAATTACAGAGCCTTGAAAATGGCAATAGATACAAATGTTGCTGCCCTAGAAATATCTGTTGTACATTTAGAGAAATTGCTTTCATTTCTAGCTGAAATAAATTCTCCATAAATAAAGGGGCCTATGCAAGGCCTTAGGAGAACAATGCTGTTTTTATATTAACCATTCTGGGATTATGAGGGACTAAATGTCCTCGTTTAGGAAAAGACTACATTATAGACAATTTTTTTTTGGTTTTTCAAGACAGGGTTTCTCTGTGTAGCTTTGTGCCTTTCCTGGAACTCACTCTGTAGACCAGGCTGGCCTCAAACTTGCAGAGATCCGCCTGCCTCTGCATCCCGAGTGCTGGGATTAAAGGTAACTGCTTTGTTATTGACACTAGCTGGACCCTTGATTCTTTTTCTTTTGGTCTTAACTTATGGACCTTACATCATTAATGCCTTAATCAAGTTTATCCATGGACGTATCTCCAAGGTTCAACTGATGGGTTTAAGCAACAATATAAATCCATAAACCAGAAAGAACCATCTCCAAGATTTGAGATGATGTACTACTCAAGTGGGGAATGAGAAGGCCAGACAAATATCATGACAGGCTTCTAATAACTCAGTTAAGAACTAGGCCTCAGTTTCCACTTCTTGGAACTGAGCACGCAGTATCTGAGGAAGCAATGAACAAAGGACAATCAATCTCCAACACCCCTGACAGCAAGGATGAAGAGGCCTGGTACATACAAGATTAACTAAAAAAAAAAAAATTCAGTACCCCTCCTATATACAAATGATAAATGGGCTGAGAAAGAAATCACAGAAACAACAACCTTTACAATAACCACAAATAATATAAAATTCCTAGGGTTAAGTCTAACCCAACAAGTGAAAGATTCATCTGACAAGAACTTAAATCTTTAAAGAAAGAAATTGAAGAAAGTATCAGAAAATGGAAAAATCTCCCATGTTCTTGGATAGTTAGGATCAACATAGTAAAACCGTCAGTCTTAACAAAAGCAATCTACAGATTCAATGCAATGCCCATCAAAATCCCAACACAATTCATCACAAACCTTGGAAGAATAATACTTAACTTCACATGGAAAAACAAAAAACCCAGGATAGCTAAAACAATCCTGTACTGTAAAGGAACTCCCAGAGGTATTATCATCCCTGATTTCAAGCTCCACTATAGAGCTAGAGTAATAAAATCAGTTTAGTTTTGGCATAAATCCATACACCTATGAACTCCTGATTTTTGACAAAGAAGCCAAAATTATACAGTGGGGAAAAAAAGCATCTTTAACAAATGGTGCTGCCATAACTGTGTGTCAGTGTGTAGAAGAATACAAATAGATCCATATCTATCACCCTACACAAAATTCAAGTCCAAGTGGATCAAAGACCCCAACATAAATCCAGCTACACTGAACCTGATAGAAGAGAAAGTGGGAAGTAGCCTTGAACACATTGGCATAAGAGATCATTTCCTGAATATAACACCAGTAGCACAGACACTGAAATTGATAATTAATGAATGGGACCTCCTGAAATTGAAAGGCTACTGTAAGGCAAAGAATGCTGTCAATAAGACAAAATGACAGCCTACAGAATGGGAAAAGATCTTCACCAACCCTGCATCTGACAGAGGGCTTGGTCTAAAATATATAAAGGACTCAAGAAACTAGACATCAAAATACCAAATAATCTAATTAAAAATGGGATATAGATCTAAACATAGAATTCTCAACAGAATTTCAAATGGCTGAAAGACATTTAAGGAATTGTTCAATACCCTTAGTTATCAGGAAAATGCAAATCAAAATGACTCTGAGATACCATCTTACACCTTTCAGAATGGCTCAGATCAAAATAATTGATGACAGCCTATGTTGGAGAGGATGTGGAGTAAGGGGACTACTCCTCCACTTCTGGTGGGAGTCCAAACTTGAACAGCCACTTTGGAATATAGTGGTTTCTCAGAAAAATGGGAATCAATCTACCTCAAGACACAGCTATACCAATCTTGTGCACATACCCAGGGGATATTCAACCATACCACAAGGGCACTTGCTCAGCTATGTTCATAGCAGAATTGTTTGTGCAAGCCAGAACCTCGAAACAGCCCTAGATGCCCCTCAAGGGCAGAATGGATAAGGAAAATGTGGTAAATTTACACAAGGGATTATTACTCAGATGTGAAAAACAATAACCTCTTGAAATTTGCAGGCAAGTGGATCAAACTAGAAAAAATCATTCCCAGTGAAGTAACCCAGGCCCAGAAAGATAAATATGTTATGCCCTCACACATAAGTGGATATTAGGAGTAAAGTACAGGACAACCAAACTACAATCCATAGCCACAGAGAAACTAGGTAACAAGGAGGGCCCAAAAATGGATGCATGAATTTTCCTGAGATGGAGAAATAGAAGAGATCTCCTGGGTAAACTCGGGGCAAGGGTGGAGGTACAGGGTGATGGGAACTTGAGGGAGGTGGTTTGTGGGCAGAACGGAGGGGGAGAGTAATGAAAAAGAAGTCTTGATGTGGGGAGGGAGGGCATTTTGGGGTTAGGGAGAAACCTGGTGCCAGGGAAACTCCCAGAAGGATAATTCTTGCTAAGACTCCTATCAGTAGTAGAAAGGGTGCCTGATCTGGCCATCTACTGCAATCAGATTGGTGACTACCCTAAATGTCATCAGAGAGCCTTTATCTAGTAACTGATGGAAACAGATGCTGAGATACAAAGTTAAGCATTGGGCTGATCTCCAGGAGTCCTCCTGAAGAAAGAGAGGAGGGATTGTGTGCACCAGAGGGGTCAAGATCATGATAGGGGAATCGACAGAGACAGCTGACCCAAGCTAGTGTAAGCACATGGACTCTGGACCAACAGTTAGGGAGCCTACATGGAAACAACTTAGGCCTTGTGCATGTGTGTGACAGTTGTGTAGCTTGGTCTATTTGTAAGGCTCATAGCATTAAGATCAGGACCTGTCCCTGGAGCTTAGCTGGATTTTGGGAACCTGTTCCCCATGCTGGATTACTTTGCCCAGCCTTGATGTAAGGGGAGGAGCTGTGTCCTACCTCAACTTGATGTGCCATGCTTTGTTCAAGCCCATGGGAGGCCTGCCCCTTTCTGAATGGAGAAGAAGGAGGAGTGGGTGGGGAGGTGGGGGTAGAAGGGAATGGGGGGGTAGGGAACTGGAGTAGAAGAAGGAGGGAAACTGTGGTCAGAATATAAAATAAATGAATAAAATGTTAAATAAATTAAATAAAATTTTAAAAAATAAACAAAAAACAAAAACATACAGTCTCTTTTAAAATTCAAATTCTCTATAGAACCCCCAAATCTCCATTTTAAAAATTTAAAGCCTCTCAACTGTGTGTTTCTCTAAAATAAAAAATAAGTAATACTTTCTTGCTAAAAGAGGGAAGAAAACAAGACACTGTCACAATCTGAACCAAGCAAAACCAAACTCTGAAACTGCAAATAACTCTGTTTCCAATATTTGGGATTCATTCAGGATCTTCTGGGCTCCTCCGTGGTGCTTGGGTCGCTTCTCCAGCTCTGCCCTCTGCGACTCTCATAGCTTGTCTTCTAGCCTCTGCCTGGCTCCAGAGCACTGCTGCTGCTGTCCTTGGTGGTCATCCATGATCCCAGCATCTCCAAAAGGCTGGGGTTTTCTGCTGCAGCTGAGCTGTGCTTTCATCGATAGCCTCTCACGGGCTCACTTCACGGTGGTGCCAAGGCTAAACTTCTCTGCATTGACCCCTTCAATCCTGGACCTTCAACTTTCATGAAGGCTACATTTTCACCAAAGGCCTCTCCAGGCTTCTCACAGTGAGTGCTAAGCCTCAGCTTCTCCCCACAATCCTCTCCACAAAGCCTTTAAAACCAGAACCACCTTGGTAACTCTTACACTACCAAGTTAGCTACCAGCTTGAGGTACAAACTTGGCCACCTCAGGAGCACAACTTCTGTGTGCTCTCAGGAAACACTTCCAGGAGGACTCCACCTCAATGATGCTGAGCAGCGCTGAATAGCCAGCCCCTCAAAGCAAAGGTTTCACTTTAGAAGTTCTGATGTCTTATTAATCACAGTTGATTTTTCAACTTCAGCTAAGCAGAACTACAGAATCTTAATTCAAAGTAATAAATGGCTCCAATAGAGTCCTTAAACGTCTCTCTGAAACTTCACAAGCCAGGCCTCAATCTTCTGCACTGTCTTCAACATCTGTTCTTCCAAGCTCTACAGAACAGGTCACTATTCCTTGAACACTCGATGACCTTTCTTGCATGAAGTTCCAAAGTCCTTCCAAAATCCTCCCCAAAACAACATGATCAGGCCTGTCATAGCAACACCCGCAATCCTGGTACCAACTTGTCTTAGTTAGGGTTTCTGTTTCTGCAATGAAACACCATGACCAAAAGCAAGTTGGGGAGAAAAGGGTGAATTTAGCTTACACTTCCACAACAATGTTCATTGTCAAAGGAAGTCATGACAGGAACTCACACAGGGCAGAAACTTGGAGGCAGGAGTTGATGCAGCAGCCATTGAGGAATGCTGCCTACTAGCTTGCTCTCCATGGCTTCCTTAGCCTGATTTCTCATAGATCTCAGACCATAAGACCAGGCATGGCACCACCTGCAATAGGCTGGATCCTCTTCCTTCAATTAATAAAGAAAATACCCTACAGTTGGATCTGATGGAGGCATTTACTCAACTGAAGTTCCCTCCTTTCAGATAACTCTAGCTTATGTCAAGTTGACAAAACTACCAGCGCACCTGAACAGCTGGATAGCAAGAGCAGCCAGGAGCTTTGAGCTTAGTGATAGATCTGTTTCAATGAATGAATGTGGAGAACAATAAGGAATATTCCTGAATTAACCTCAGTCTTCTATACCCACCCACAAGCATACATATGAATGTGTATAAACACACACACACACTCACATCACATACATATATGTGTGAGAAGGACAAATAAATGCATACTTTCATCCATGTTTGAGATATATGCCGTCCACTGGACTCAATCATCATGAAGTAGAAATGGGCTTAAAAACAGGCAGATCAATAAGGTTTATATTTCACTTTCATTGGAATACCAGATCACATGTAATTTTCCAAATCTGGCATAAAATTGTACTGCTTTGTAGGTGAAATCTTTAATCCAGTTCAATACAAATTGCCAACAGAATCAATCAATAGTTTTAGAAATCCAAATTGTAGCTTGCAGAGCTAGAATGTGAAAGGGGAAGCTTGAACAATGTGATGTCAGATAAAATATGTATAAAAACACTCACCTTGCTTCTCGGTCAGGGAATGTGGATGTGACTACCAAGAGAAGAGCAATTTCATGGAGGCAGGAAGAGCATACTCTGAGTAATTTTGGTGTCAATGGTGTCAATGAGGTCTCAGGCAGAAAAAATACAAAACCTTATTCATACACAGAGGCATGCACACTCCTCCCCTTCCTTTTTTCTTTTCCTCTCTCTGTCTTCCTGTCTCTGTCCTCCTGCTTTCCATCTGTCTCTCTATCTCTACCTCCTCTGTCTCTGTCTCTCTGTCTCTACCTCCTCTGTCTCTGTCTCTCTTCTTCCTTAGCCACTCTTACAAAACAGAAATTCATTTTCTTTGTACAGTAAAATGTTAGTTTGCCTACAGGACATAAATTAAAAGGCACCTTTGACCTATAGCATGGAGAATAGTTCTTTTCAGCTCATTTGCAGAAGAAAATCCATTCTTTTGGTTTAATCCATGACTTCAAGAGGCCCAGAGCAAGATCATGATGGCATTCCTATTTCCTGAGGTGATCACATTCATATTTCCTGAGGGTTCCTTTTGTGTCAGACCCATTACTAAAAGTACCATTTCATTCACCCCGCAAGACTGTTCTGAGAACCCGGCCCTACCTCGCCTTGCACTGTACCAAGATATATCTAGAGCCGTCGTGACCTAGGGTCAGGACAAGACTTTGAAGTTAAGAAATCTGGCGTGCTCTATATGTGCTCTAGAGTAAGTCAAGATTTCTTGGTAAGATGGAGAAGCTGAGCTCGCCAGTGTCTATCCTGAAATGGGGCCCTCAAGTTCAAGGAAAATTAGTTGTAATAAAAAGTAGCTAAGTGAGAATTAAGGCAGGGGATGTTAGCAAACAACTTTGCCTCCTGTATCCACATAGCCAAGGAAGAAGGGGCAGCTGCACTATTGTCTTGAAGAAGCAGTTGACAGTTTGTCAGGCATAGCCACCACATGCTTGTTAAGATGCACTACTGGGTAGTGCCTACAGTGTTTCTGAGGCTACCACATGCACCTGAAGGAGGGGCTGTGCCTTCAAGTAATTAAGAATAAGAGGAGTTGCAATTATCTTTCTTACTGAATTCAGGAAGAATATCATATCAAATAACCAGATATTTTATACATTCAGAGTTTTCATGGCTTTAACCTGTTACCTCCCCAATAGCAAATGAAAGCATTAAGAAAACTGCTGCAATTTGTGTTGTCTTTGTTACACTTAATCATGTCACAGTTTCATTGCATGCACGTTAACATTTGTTTTCAAAATAATTCATCATGATTAATCAGTTTGGTTTGCTCTGCAGGTTTTGTCAGGAGTTGAATGCAAACCTATGGCTTCCCATAACTTTTATTTTGCAGTTTGACTGTGTCTAGTCTAAGCATGTTTTGGAAACAATCTCCAGGGCAGCAGCCTGGGGTGATGAGGTCTTGAGGGGTACCAGACGGACTCTACCCTCATGCGTGCAGCATCAGTGCAGAGTACAAAAGGCTTGGGACCTCTAGTTTCATTTTGACTTTTCCCTGTTCTCTCCCTGTCCTTTGGCCCTCTACCATGGTAGAACAAAGCCAGAAAGCACTAGCTAGATTCTGCCTTCTTGATCTTAGACTTCTCAGGTCCTCTTACAGTGAGCCAATAAATATTTACTCATTATATATCAACCAACCTTACACGTGCTGTTAGAGTAACAACAGAGAAACTATGTATCCTGAATTAACCATAGATGCTTCCAGTCAGAATGTAACCAACAAAAAGGGTGACATCATTGGCTTCTGGACAATTTGAGGGCCCAAGGTCCATAATTAAAGCTAACAGTCTTTGTACAAAAACACACTCACATGTACACATACATACATTCACACACACACATCCCTGGTTCATATGAGCCACATAAACATACATGTAACCTGAGATAAAGTCCCACTGAAATAAAACCCTAACAACTATGGCTGATCATAGGATTCAGAGGATTCTTGATTCCGTATCTCTTGAAGGTGGTGTCACAGCTGTACCTGCCATGATCCCCATCTACAGAGCCAAGTAGGTGAAAAAATGGCCAACTGAAATGAATGCCTGTGGATCTTAACATTTAATATCCATAAGACAGTAAAGACACACTTTCCCAACTAGTCCTTCCTATTTCCTGGTTGCAGGAAGCCAGTCATCAGTTAACACCAGGATCTATAGATAACCCCCTGTCCCATTGTTTGATTAGGACATTTGGGGTGTTCTCTTTACTTTTATTAAGCTTCCAGCAGTCTTGAAGAACATTCCTCTGAGAACAGAAAAGTCAGCACATTTTATTGGCTTTATTTCACTTCTCTGCTTATTTATAAGTGATTACTGGGACTTCCTTTCATATGAGGTCCTTGAATTCCAGTCACATCTGAAGATCTATTCTGGGAGCCTCAGAACTAAGGTGAAAATATTTCGGATATGTCAGCAACGTAGGATTGTTTTATTTAATCTTCTAATATAAATAACAAAAACAAATGTCTTTTTCTTCACTTAGGAAAAAATAAGTCTCAGAAAATAATAAATGCTATCTGATAGTTGTGGACATATGGAGTTTTATTCTAGGTGTATCTGGCTGAAGTTTGCTTTCTTTTTTTACATAATTGCAATAGAAATAAGCAGCAATAATAAAAGAACAGCTCGAAAGTCATGCCTATAATTAGAATTTCATAGTCATTAATTCAAATTGGCCATTTCCCATCTGCCTTTAGAGATAAGTCTTGCCCATGTTCTATATGTAAAACCTCCCTTTAATTGACAGCAATTCAAACTTTAATTGGGTATTTCTCTACAGGTTTATAAGGTTCTACTGTTCCATAAACAGCCAAAAGGGTTAGTTACATTTTTTGATATCATAGGATTTTCTTAGTTAAAATGCCCTATTCTTTTGGTACTTGAAATTTTATTAATTAGCTTTACATTTGAAGATGTTTGATGGACATTGGGGCTTTTCAGTTGGATTTCACATAAAGAATATATTTTCTAGCCTGGGTGAACCTCCTACTCTCCTTGAATCTGTTCCCCATTGTCTGATGTGGTGGTTACCAGAAGAAACACCAGGGGAAGAGGATTCCTTACCAAATACTATTGAAATACACATGTAAGCAGTTTTAAATGCTGTCTCCCAGTCACTTCAGGAAGTCACACATGGGATTACGTTATGTGTTGTGGCTAATAAATTCTCATTAATGAACAGCAATCAATTATTACCTTATCTCATGTGGTGCAATGGTTACTGTATTCAATTGGCATACACTAATTATATGTTAAATTTATCTCATAAGTTTAGTCTGTATCTGTGATATTATTTTGGTCTTCATCCATACATTTTTTTGCTACAACTAAATTGTGCCTGATGTGGATTTTATTACTATTTAGTCAAATTCATTTCATGAGCCATCCTTGTTGTTTTTTGTTAGTGTGGGTGCTCATGTGTGTTAGGGCAGGTGAGTGTGCCAAAGTGTACATGTAGGGGTCAGATGACCTCAGCTGTCTGATCTCACTTTCTACGTGATGTGAGACAGGGTGTCCTGTTCTCAGTTGCACACCTCAGACCCTCTGTCCTTTGAGCATCTGTGGATTTTCTTGTCTCCATCTCCCATCTTGCTACGTGAGCACTAGGATTACAGGCAGGTGTGATCACATCTGACTCTATGCAGGCTGTAGAGATTTGAACCCAGATCCTCAAGCATACAAAGCAGGTGTTTGGACTGGCTGACTCATCACTTCCAGTCTCATCTCTTGACTGCTGGACCTTGTGGCTCATGCCTAACATGCCAGCGTAAGAGAGGCTAGGGTTGCAGGGTCTGAAGGAGTTTGAAGTCCTCCTGTGCTACAGGGAGTTATGGGCCATCCAGGGTCAAAAAGTGAGAACATTTAATTTAAAAAATGCAAAATATTCTTTCTCATTGTATCTTACATAATTGGTTCATAGTCTTTTTACATTTTACTTTTTATTTATTAAAATATATGTATTTGCTTCTAACTGGAGTCCCCCCATTTAGGGCATCTGTGTGTTTGTGCTTGGGTTCAGCCTATGATTCTGAACATTGATGATATTTAATAGATACTAATGAATAATTAAACATGTGACTTTATCCTGTAGCCGGAGGGCTTCTCTCCAGGTTCCCCAAGCCCCGCAGTCCCACAATCCACTTATAAAATAATCACTCAGACGCTTATATCACTTATAAACTGTATGGCCGTGGCAGGCTTCCTGCTAACTGTTCTTTTATCTTAAATTAACCCATTTTTATAAATCTATACCTTGCCACATGGCTGGTGGCTTCCCAGCGTCTTCACATGCTGCTTCTCCTGGCAGTGGCTGCAGTGTCTCTCCTCCTTCTTCCTGTTTCCCCAATTCTCCTCTCTCTTTGTCCCGCCTATACTTCCTGCCTGGTCACTGGCCATCAGAGTTTTATTTATATAGAGTGATATCCACAGCACTTCCCCTTTCTTCTTTTTTTTAAAAAGGAAGGTTTTAACTTTAACATGGTAAAATTACATATAACAAAACAATTACTGAGCAAGAATTATAGTTACAATATTAAAGAAGATGTCTTATCTATCTTATATTTGTGAGTTTAAGGTTTTATAGCTAACTTATCTTTTATCATAACTGAGGAAATTATAACTATCTAGTTTTCAACCACATCAAAGACCTGAGAAGGAACATAATGGTACCTGAGAAATGGTAGATGGATGCAAGCAACTTTAGGGAATCTTGCAAGAGTAGACCAAGATAGCTGGCAGCCTGGACAGTTACCTAATGTTTCTCAGCATTGTTGGTACATTCAAATTGGCTATAGGCCTAGAGTATCTGACAGACCATTTTCAGAAGCAGGAATTCTGAGAGACCATCTTACCCTGTCTTGGCAGAGTACAGTGGTCGCTTTCCGTGTGTCCCGCTTGTCCAGAAAGGACAGCATTGCATTTGTACTGTCAGCCATCAAGGCAAGGGCAGTTCTTTGCCCAGTAGGCCATTTTGTGCCAAAAGACAAACTTCCCAATGGAAATGTCTTAGAAGCCCAACATTCTCTCGGGATCAATTGGTGCAGCCAGGAGCAATTGTGTCTCACGTCAACAGAATTTTAAGTTATTTAAATGCCATATTCTCTAGGTCTATGAAGTGTTTGAAGATTACCTATCTATCTGAAATATCTCTATGTATACCTAGAAGACTTAACTAACATGGCTACAAATATGATTATCATAGGTGACTAATTATTAATCTATTTTAATTATCCATTACAATTTTAAATGAGTTACATAAACAATACCTCAAACAAGAATAGAAATATATATATACAGTATAACAAAATTAATTCAAGTTTGTATCAATAAACTAAAATTTATTCCAATGTAAAGCATTTTAAACATAAACTAAAATCTATACCAATGTAAAACATTTTAAACAAGTTGTTCTTTAAAAGTAGGTTCATTAATCTACCCTTTTATCTTATCATCTCCATATCCTCCTATATATCATATCCCCTTTTCTTTTTTAGAAAGAGATCACATTTATAATCAACCTGTTTTAAATAAAAATATTGGTTTTTCTCTGTCCCACACCAGAGGGCTCTTCTGATTTGGGACACAAGAATCTCTTAACCATTTTTTTTTAAAGCAATATGTCTGGGTTTAGAGGGGGAGTGAGCCAATTCCACCTCTAAAGCCAGCTTGGTATATTTGGGAATTTGGGCGTAGCATCTCTTACTACTTCCTGCTGGAGGGGGGCGCTGTATCTTATGGGGACGCAAAGAAAATTTTAGACCTATGGGGTAGTCCGTGAGACTGTATTGTGTGAACCAGTTGCCTTGAAACCGGTCTGGATCATCTGGGCCATGGTGTCATCGGAGACCTTTCAGGGGGTCTTGGCTGGTGAAACCTGATGTATCTTAATCTGGAACAAATCCATAGCCTCTGGCTTTCTGTGGAAACAAAAGCAGAACCTCTTTTCCAAAGTAACATATCCTTATATCCAAATTTTGAAGTCAAGGTACCTTTCAAATATACATTTTGGCATAACTCAACAGCTTTTGTAATCAAATGTTTTTCTTCAGTTACAAATATCAAAGACAACATAATCCAGATTTTATGTGTGATAGCCATCTTTACGTGGCTTATTACCTTCACTGTTTTTTTTAAACACTTTATTTTTAGATACTATTTGTTTATATAATGGTATATATTTTTTTCTTTTAAGCCTATGTACATTTTTACATGCATTATAAACTATTTTATCTGAATCAGTCTTACTGTGAACTTATTGCTTTAAACTGTAGCCTTTTAAGCCTGAAACGGCGCTGTGGCTGCTGGCTTGCCCATTTCAGCTTCCCAACATAGCAGTGGTACGTTTTCCGCCAGCTCTGGGAGTCATCAAGTCTCAGAAATAGTGGGTCTAAGCTTTTATCAAAGCAGCATGTAGCCCAGAAACCTCTTTTTTTTTTTTTTTTTTTTTTTAATAATAGTAAAGACTAAATCTATCACACAGCTTAATGTGCCGCTGGCAGACGCCTCATTTCCGCCATACTGCGGGTCAAACGCACACGCCAGGAACCCGCCAGTGTTCAAACCTGCGTTTTGCAGCGTCTAGCTGCCCGTATGAGACAAGAAGCAGGAACCTGGTTTTGGCTCTGTTTAGAATTGGTTATTAAATATTCTCAGGTTTAAGGTGGAAACTCGAGCCGTTGGGCGCCATTTGTAGCCGGAGGGCTTCTCTCCAGGTTCCCCAAGCCCCGCAGTCCCACAATCCACTTATAAAATAATCACTCAGACGCTTATATCACTTATAAACTGCATGGCCGTGGCAGGCTTCCTGCTAACTGTTCTTTTATCTTAAATTAACCCATTTTTATAAATCTATACCTTGCCACGTGGCTGGTGGCTTCCCAGCGTCTTCACATGCTGCTTCTCCTGGCGGTGGCTGCAGTGTCTCTCCTCCTTCTTCCTGTTTCCCCAATTCTCCTCTCTCTTTGTCCCGCCTATACTTCCTGCCTGGTCACTGGCCATCAGAGTTTTATTTATATAGAGTGATATCCACAGCATTATCCCCCCACTTACTTCCCTTCTTTCCTTCCATCACTATAAGGTCCATCTGTTTACTTTTGTTTGTGTTGCAATAAATTGTACTTATACTACACAAGCCATTTTGTAGCTTTTGTGGAGAGACAAAAGAAGTAAGTAAGAAAGACACGGATTTTGCAATTACTAAATTTATATCTTAGTATTACATATCACTGGGCATTGCAACGGGTTTGGAGAGAACAACATGATCTCATAAAGTATTATCTACAATATATATTATTATAATATTTGTGGATACACACATATACACACACACACATACACACCAAGTACATAATACAGCAAAATTTCCAATTGTTCCTTAGCTATGACCTAGTTACATTGATTTACAATGTTTGTGTCACATAATTATTTTAGGGTCTTATCATTCTGGATTTGACAGTAATTGAACACGACAGTATTGTGATTGTTTTTTATTTGACTAGAGGGAAGACGATAAAGTTTACTTATTATGAAAAACTTTAAAAGAGATTATGTATATATGGTCAAACTCAGACTCTTCAAGAATATTTATTTTTAAGTTATTCATGTAAAAATTACATCTCATCCAAATATCATGCACACTTAGGTATTGATACCTGACATGTGGATTAATACACCACAGAAACAGTACCCTTCCAGGGGGATTTGGTGCAAGACCTTGAAAATATTCTGTATACAGTGTGATAATACTGATCTTAATCCCACTGGTTTAGAGATCAAAATGTCCTCTGGATTCACCCCCTGATGGAAAGCCACATTCTTTATAGCAAATTTAAAAACGTTTGAAAATACAATTTATGAAGAATATTAAGCTTACATCACATTTTTTTTTTTTTTACAAATTTCTTTGTCTTCCAAAATATATTCTACAGGGCATCTAAAAATGTCCTCTGTCTGTATTTTACTGGATAGGGTGTTATTGGCTTGTACATTTGGTTGATGTTGGTTGATACCTTCTGATATGGTGTGGCATTTGATATAATTGCCCAATCTATTAAATTTTTAAATACTCTGACAGATAGGGAAAAGAGCAAGACTCAGCATCAACAATTTTTTTTTTGAGACAGGGTTTCCCTGTGTAGCTTTGGTGCCTGTCCTGGATCTTACTCTATAGACCAGGATGGCCTCAAAATCACAGAGATCCACCTGGCTCTGCCTTCTGAGTGCTGATATTAAAGGCATGTGACACCATGATCTAGTGCATCAACAACTTTTAATTCTGTAATAAAACCAAGGCAAAGGGAGATAATGGATTGCTACTTCAAGACTTAGTTGTAGAACCAACGGGAATAAGAAAATATGCAGAGCTCTCAGGATTTACCATATAGAATATGAATGACAGGAGCTGGAAAATATCATCAAGCAACATTAGAGAAATATTCCCCCCTCGCCTGAATAATTGACCTAACTTCCAAGGACAAACTAGCTTAAATCTTGGGTGGCCAAAGTCTAGAGCCCCAGCAGGGAACCTTTCCTATTTTTGGACACTGCTATCTACCCTTGGTCCAGACTTGAAAAGTATTGCATGTTGAAGATGCATGTTTGAGCCTCTTTTGTAACCACATAGTCCCAGATATTTTGCATTCATAAAGTAGTTATATAAGTAAATCATTGATGGAATAAAAGAGCAAAATAGATAGGCTATATTAATGAAGACTGTCTTAATTTCCCTAAAGTCATTCATTTAAGGTACTTTTACTTTGCCTTTGTGTTGAGATTAAGTGAGGCTTGTTTGTGGATCTGTTTTCTTGTGATCTATCTATATGATGACACAGAGAATGTGAATAAACTTATCATCTACTTCCTACCTTGTAATGATGCAAGAGCTTGTTAAATAATACTGAGTCTTCCATGGTTCCCAGTGAGCCAAGCAATCCATATTGCTTCCCATGTTAATATCAACTGTTTCCTGTATGAATAACAGATGTGCTTTTTGATGGTGATAACAAGCCCCAAATAGGTTGCTTCTTTAAAGGAGGTCTCTAATGATCTTTTATTGACCAAGTATTGGGAAAATAGAAAACTATGAACTTTTGTCTCAGCTAGCCTGGAGTTGTTTCCAAATCAATCTCTTATTCAAACATAGCACATACTTCAATGGGCCTTTTCTCTCCCCTCCACTTCTTGCTAAGGGCAAGGCCAGTCAGCTTTGAAGTGCTCTAGGTTAGTTGCCTTTTAATCTTTTTTAAAGCATCATTTGCAACTGGGATTCTGTTTCAGTTTTAGCTGCTGAAACTTGAGATTTATAAACATATGTTAAAGATGCAACGTAGCAGTCATACCAATAAAACAGCATTATAAAGAGTGGGTGCAATGTGTGGGCTTGGAACTTACATTTCAGGTACTAAACACCGACTCTATGTTATGACGAAGTCAAACACACTTTAAAAATAGAAAAGACCTACAGGCCACATATAAAATGTCTATAAATAATAATATTTTGTAAGAGTTCACATGAAAAAGATTCAAAATATCAAAACCAGCATATAGGATTATGTTCTATTTTGTTCTATTTCCCATTTATATTATTTGTATTTATGCTGAATTTTGTTTCATGATTTACTTTCATATTTAGTTTTGTATTGTTTTTTTTTTGGTTTTTTGAGACAGGGTTTCTCTGTGTAGCTTTGCGCCTTTCCTGGGACTCACTTGGTAGCCCAGGCTGGCCTCGAACTCACAGAGATCCGCCTGCCTCTGCCTCCCGAGTGCTGGGATTAAAGGCGTATGCCACCACCGCCCGGCAGTTTTGTATTTTAATAGATACTTGAAAGGGATATTTTCCTTAATGCTGAGCTCCAGATATTGTGGAAACACCTTGAGACAGGTGAGCCAGATGTTCCTTTTGAATACATATAGGCTGCATATTTCTTAATGGACAACAGTAATACATATAGAGATCAACCAAGAGTGTATATGTGCATTCCTTCACCAAGCCCATCAGAGCTAAATTGTCTGCATCTTAGGAAGTCTAAAGCTGAAGAAAGCACCGCAAGTCAAGATGAATTGTTACTTTCTGGCTGGAAGTGGTCCATCTCCCTCTCCCAGTTATAGCTACAGTTAGTTATAGTTTTGAAGCTATAGAGTAATCCACTTTCTGAGATCCTGTCTTATTGTTTACAGCTAATATTGGGCCTCCCCTTTGGGCTTGTCAAGAGTCGGACACTCAAGTAGAACAAAATGCTCTAAGACCATTTGTTCTTAATGAAAGCAATTTGTTATGAGCTGAGGGAAATGTGTTCTTGGTCTTTCTGCCAAAACAGCCTTGTTATGTGTTTGTTGAGGTCATTCAGATTAATGGGGGTAGTACAAGATTCCTGGAGACAAACCATTAATGGAATAATGCAAAGTATTTTTCTAGAACAATGCCAAACACCAGTGAACATGTGTATCATATTTTCAGATATCTGTTAAGAAAACACTTTAAATTCATTGCTTTTAATTGCATTCTCCTATATGACATCTTTATGACCTTGTTATTTACTTGATAAAACATTTTTGAGGGGTGTGATTCATTAGGGTAATAATAGGGAAGGCATAGGTAGAAATAACATTTATAAACCACACATTTATAATTTTTAATAGTATTGTAACTAGAACACATTATATTGTCTTATGCTTAATAGCCTTTCATGTTAAGAATATTAAAGGGAAAATCTATAATCATCTTTGATTAATAGGTGATAAAAAAAAGAGTGAAATGTGAGGGAAAGTAAGGGGCCATCTTGGTGAAGAAATTGATGGTCAGATGGATACCGGTGCAGTGAAGGCTTTCTGTGTTCTAACTGTCATGATACACACTGACAATGACAGACATTTGAAAGGAAATGCCATTCAGGGCTTTTGCTTTATTAGTTGTGCATCTATGGGCTTAGTAACTTCACTGTGACAACACAATCCAGAACAAACGAGTTTAGTCTTTATTTCCTATGACTGCACCTGTTAGGTGCTTATTTCAAGTACTTTGTTTTCATTTTCTATAACTTTGTTGCTATGATCCTATATCCCTTCCCAAATAGAGATGTGAGAGTAACCAATTCAGTTAATTTGAATTGGGGAATAAAAAAAGAAAGACCTGCAGAAATTGTACCCAGTCTGGTTCTAGATGACAACAATTCTATAACAAATGACCAGCAGTTCTTTATTGTGATAAGCTCACAGACCAGGAGTGTACACCCTGCAGGAGTCATCCTTTATAGCTATACTTACATTGCTCCTATTATTATTATTATTATTATTATTATTAGATTCTTCTCTCATCCCGATCACGGCTTCCCCTCCCTCCACTCCTCTCATCTCCCCTCCCACTTCCCCTCTCCCCAGGCCCAACCCCTGCAACCCTCTCTGCCTTCGGGAAAGAACAGACCTCCAAGAGAAAACAACCAAACAGGATCAAACAAGATACAGTAAGACAAGCCAAAAACTCTCACACTGAAGCTGGACAAGGCAAGCCAACAGGAGGAAAAGAGTCCCAAGAACAGGCAAAAGAGTCAAAGACATGCCAGCTCCTACAGTTAGGAGTTTCACAAATACACCAAGCTAACAGCCACAACATATGTGCAGAGGACCTGGAGTAGACCCTTGTAGGCTTGCTACTTTAGTCTCTCTGAGCCCATATGTGCCCTCCTTAGTTTGTTCAGTAGGTCATGTTCTCCTGGTATCCTCCATCCCCATCTGACTCCTACATTCTTTTATCCCCCTCTTCCATGGGATTCCCCAAGCTCTAAAGGGAGGGACCTGATGGACACCTCCAATTTAGACTCTCCCACCAATCTAGCCACAAAACCTGTGACCTACAGTGTGTGTTGCCTACAAGATATACTGGGGTAATGGTGGTACAGAACTTGTGGGAGTGGCCAACTAATGTCTGATTTGACTTAAGACCCATTCCATGAGAGGGAGCCCATACCTGGTGCTACTTGGATGAGAGGAACCAGAGATTGGATAGCTCAGAAACCCAGGGTAGAGCCAAACATAACTGGTCTTAAAAAAATAAAACGATTCCTAATTATATTCTGCTACACCAGTAGACAGGTTCCTTATCCAGTTGTCCTAAGAGAGGCTTCCCCAGGGAACAGATGGGAGTGGATGCAGAGACCCACAGTAAGATATTATACCTTGTTATCCTTTTAAAGGAAGGTGTCCTTTTTCCCTTGAGAGTTTTCAAGATATGGGGGAACTCAGTTATTTGGAGGAAGTTCTGACCAGTTCTGCTCCTTTGGTGTTCACATTGTTATACAGTGACTTTTCTATGTGAATATTTTGTTGTACCTCTTTTTTTCACATTGGCCTTAACATTTATACAGATTTGTTTCTGGAAACTCAATTGAAACACAAGAAAGGCAAGCATGTGATATTTAAGTGGAACTTCTAGCACACACATGGAATACCTACAATATTGCCTTTTTGCACTTTAAAATGTCTGCATTAATTATTAACTTATCATACATTCAGGTGTAGCACTGCTTAATGTTTCAAGTGGCTGGAACAAAATGGTAACTTTTGTGTTGTTGTCCCAGAATTTTAGTCTTGCTGTCTCAGTATGTATTTCTAGAAGAAATATTATGGATGTTAAAGAGAAAATTTATCATTTTCAGTCATATGGCTCTTTAATTACAAGGCTTTTGTTGAGACTATTTATTGGGGGTATCAATTAGGATCAGCTATCTACTGTACTGGCTACTGCTACAAAATTCACTGAGATGACCATCTCAAAACTTCACAAACCAAAAGGACACATGGCATCCTCAGACTCTGACTGAACAGAAATTAGTTGGAACAACAGTGTATGTGGTTTCACATGACATAAATGATACATAACAAGAAAATAATCAGCTTATTGTTTTCTTCATTATAATAGAAATGGGAAAATCTTCTCTAAGGGTTTTGTCAGGAGTCACTGAAAACAGAAATGTAATTTAATAGAGCTTAGCTGAGTCTTCATAAAAACAACAATAATAATGACACACGCCAGCTAACAGGATAATTGTACTGATAATTGGAAGATGTACTTCCTTGGTTGCAATGTTTATTCTATGAGGTACAAAAATGTTGCTAAGGTCCCATCAACATCCATAAAATGAAAATTAATTAATGCAGTCATACTGCATCTAAGTATTAGCACACATTAGTAGTAGAATCAAATTATAAGGTAGGTTTGTAAAAATAATACATAACAGAAAAGTCATTTTTGTTTAAATTTGAGATAATAATATTATGGGAGGCTTGTTCTTACACTTAGAACACATGCTTCTAAAATATCAAGTAGGGGAGATAAGCAAATAGAAAAGCCTAACAAAAGAAATTGCAATTAAATTGAGAGACGTACAAACAAAGGCCTTTTGGTCCTATTTGCCTGGCAGTGATTGACAATAAAATGTAATATTCTGACAATTATTATGCTTTAGCACAGATAGACTTAGTCTCTGAGTCTCCGTATTGATTGTTTGAATTAATTAGTGCCTTGCAGCTATTTCATCATCTTTTTAAAAAACAAAACAAGATACGGAAAGGCAAAGAAGCCAACAAATTAAGTTTTAATTTTTAAATGACAATTTCCTCTTCTCTCCCTCCATGCTGCCCTCCATCACATGGTGAACGTGCTCTTCTTGTTTTTGCTTTCTCTCATATAAATCGTCATATGTTATTATATTAATTTACTCTAGACAAAACCATCACGAGTAAACTTCACCCTTTGAGACTATAAAAATATTTCTGTGCATGTAGATCACTTTTAATTTTGGGGCACTGTGCATATATACGTGGTTTGCTGGGTGTCTGCATTCATTTAAGTGCACATGTAAATAAATGGGTGCATGAGGGTTTGCGTGAAGCTCGAAAATAGCTGTCTTCCCCCCTGTTGGGTATCTTTGGCGATTGCTCTCCACTTAGCTTATTGATGCAGGGTTTTTCCCTGAATCCAGATTTAGCTACTTCCTGCTAGTCTATCTAGCCAGTTTGCCCAGGGCTCTCTAGTCTCTCCTCTACAAATCCTGGGATTACATGGGGCTCCCGCATGCGTTTGGGGATCAGAACTCTGATTTCTATGCCCACCAAAAGTGCTTCATCCACTGAGACATGGGCTGACCATTGTGAAGCATCACCTTAAAAGCTGTTACTCATAATTGAAATCTAGCCGAATTCTAAAGCACTGATTTTCTAAACTGTGAGGCAATGCGTGACTGACCATACACATCAAGCCCGTTTGCTTTGCTGTGTGTATTTGGTTTCTGTGGATCATCCAATCAGAACACAGTCATCTTCCCCAGAGCCCATGCCTTTTCTTCCCCTGCATGTTTCATGTGCGGGAGGGTAGTCCCTTGCTCCCTTGCTGTGTTGCTTCAGACTGTATTAGGGACCAGATATTAGATAATGGCTGTTCCAAATGCTGTCTGCTCTCTTGGCTGCTGGTCAAAATTCAGAAATGGGAAGGTGAATACTACTAGTAGATTTTTCTTGATGTTTTATTATTTTAAATTTTTTGTCTCAAAAACTAACACAGAAAGACACTGTGACCCAACAACCTGCAAGAAAAGTCAGGAACAATAGTTATTTCCTGATTTAAAAAAATTTTTTTACATCTACATCTGGATTTGATTCTCAAATAGTGCTGAACTGTTAAATTTATCTTACATATGTTCATATTTTATGTATCTAATTTACTAGATTTTAAACTGACTAATAAGTAATATATTTCATGAGAAATTTTACTGGATTGAAAAGGGACACAAGAATATATTATTCAAATGTATTTAAGATTTTTTAATAGGCAAGTTTATCCCCTTTTTTTAATTCATACCTATTCCCAATCGGTATTTTGCTAGAAATAGAGACTAATCATTTCTAATTCCCCGAAGAGCTGAAAAGCTAAAGCAATATGGGAAGGTTTCAGATACAGCACTATTATTGCTGCACTAAGTGTAATTTCCATGGCTTGTTATGCAAGACTGCCTTGTGTATCATTTGAGTCTTTGTGAATTACAGAAAATTTCACAATAGTTGGCGTGTCAGCAGATAAATGAAATTCGGAACCTGTAGGACATTTTCTAGAAGAAAAGTTAAATTAAAAGTAACACTAGGCATAAAACAGCCCCATACTTTTATATCACTACTACTGAGTTATAAGAAAAGATTGTTTCATGATGAATTTTATACACTGTTATTTCTGGAATAGGTTTTTAATCAAAACAGTGATCTTGGTCACTTAAAAATATTCTTCTGAGCATAAAGAACAGAAAGAAGAAGCAAAAAAACCCTTTTTCTGAATGGATATATTCTTATTTTGTTTTGTATATAAATATCCTCATGTAATATAGAGAGATGAATTCTTTGCCATGCTTACTAAATTATTAATCTGTAGTAACTATGCTACTAGCACAAGTATCTATAAATTGCACATTAGAAAACTGTACAACATGTACATTTTATTGCCCAAAAGTGAAAAAGTGGAGAGTAATGAATGAAGAGTAAATAGGCTAGTTATATCACTGTGGACGAAACAGGGTCTGACAATATTTTTATGGTTTTTTGAACTTTACCATTCAATAGTTTTCCCATAATTTAGCTACCTCATTTTTCCAGACTGTTCCATTGTCTAGCCTAAAAGTTCCTATGGATTATTCATTTTCTTTTATCAAGTGACTCAGTTGTGGGAAGATAACATCTTCAAGAGCCACATCTACCACTGAGGTGAGAACCCACAGTTTACTAATTTTCAAAGTCGTCTTCCAATAAGTAGACAATATAGAAGTGATTAATAAAATGTTGACAGAGGTGATTGAATGAAAGGCACAAAAGTGTGATGAAGTTATATTCTGTAAGATGGAGAGCCCAGTTCTATAGAGAAGCGACGAATCAACAAAGTGCCTGGCTGCCTCTTAAAAGATTTCTAGCATGTGAAGACTGTACTGACTAGAATAATAAACACAAAATAGAATTTATACTACATGTCATATATACACAAAGTAATCTCATTCTAAAATAATCTCAGGAGGTAGATCTTATTAGCACATTGAAAGCTAAAAAATAAAAACAAAAAATGGAGGCGATATCGTTATTTGTTTCTGATTATCCAGCTGGTGATTTAGACAACTGTGGGAGCAGCGAAGCTCCAGGATCCATGGTCCACACTGTTTTCTTTTCCAGGTTTTTTCCCAATAAGATATTCTGTGAGCCTGGAAAGCAGAAGGATTTTTCTTTGGCTGTTATGATTTCATCTCATTTTAAATTGGGCTGGACCAGTGGGGAGGTAAATTTGGACACATTCTTACGAATCCTGGCTGACCTGAAGCTACTATATGCTAGACTTGAATTTCCAGGTAGCACAAAATGTCATGTTGTTGCAGAGTGCTCACAGAGGTGTGAGATGTACCTATGGATGCCACCTCATGGCAAGTTTCCTTCACAGTGAACAGAATGGCAGAAGGTTCTGCTGAGATAGAAGTACTATGTGACTCAGGCCACTTCTGGGACTGTAGCCAGAGGACCCTACATCCTATGACAGATAAATTTGCACATCCGTGTTCACTGCTGCTCTATTCACAATAGCTAGGAAATGAAATTAGCCTAAGTGACCGTTGACAGATGATTGGATAATGGAAATGTGGCATGTATATACAATGGAATTTTTTTCAGCTGTAGAGAAAAAAATGCAATTATGAAAATTTCAGGTAAATGGATGGTATTAGAAAAGATTATGCTGAGTACTATAACCCAGGCCTGGAAAGATAAATACTCTTTTTTACATGTGGATCTTAACTGTGAATCTTCAGTTTTATGTATTTAACTTGGAGCAGCTGTGGAAGCTAGGAATCTAGAAAGGGGACATGGGGGTTTCTTAAAGTGAGGGGGAAATAGGACATAAATGCTATGAGTGTAGAGAGGGTGAACAATTTGAGTTCAAGTCAAGATGGAGTATAAGGAAGGTGAGGGGGTGGGGAGAGGGTGTTCACTAAAGTAAAGGATGTATGGAAAAGCCATGTGAAAACAATGTGTGCTTTAGAAACCAGAAGAACTAACTCTTGAGGATGGGAACTTGGAAGCCATATTTCAAGATGATCATGGGGAAATTTGATTTACTTATCATTCTCATCTGTATGGGATGTAATGAGTAATATATCAGTAATATAATCAGAATTAAATAAAACGTATTCAAAAATTTTGAATAGTGTCTGGATTTTGACTAAGCCATAGACAGTATTGTATATTTAGGCACTGCATGAGGGTGAACAAAGCACTCACTCTCTTATGCCTGAGTTCTCTCATCCATGGCATGGTGTTGATAACTGCTGCCTTGACGAGTTACTGCAAGGCTTTTAAGAAGCGATAAATTCAAGTATTGCACATAGTACCTGGCAAGAAGCCAGTGCTCCACGAGAATGCCATCATTAGCAACTGTCATCCTCCTGTGCTTCTGTGTCATTCTGGACACATCTGCCCAGGTGTCTCTTTACACCTGCAAGTTCACAACAGTGTGGCTATTGTTTTCTGTGATGTTCTTCAGTTTTTGTGAAGAAATCTTTTTTTTAAATGAGGGGTGATAGCTACACTTTTAAATGAGGGGTGATATCTGTGGGTATAGAGATTAAGATTTAGCATGTAGTTCAGAATGATGTTGATCTAGCAAAATGGCAGTAGTAGATTCTCTTCTAACCTCCATGACCTCTCTAGTCTCAGGTAGTTGACTGGGTTTCTGGTACCGGGAATGATCCCTTTCCTTTTGAGCAGGCCTTAAGTCCAATGATAGAGATGCTGGCTACCACCAATATGTAAGAGCTGCTTTTGCACCTTTATGGATATCTTACCACACTGGTCGTTGTGGTTTGTAGGTGTCACAGCAGGGTAGGAGCCTTCATTCCTTCTCCCCCTGACAGCTTGCATCGTACTTTCATGTACTCTGGAAGCTGGACCTTAGGAAGAATGGTTTCAGGTCTGATATGACTCCAATCATTTTATTTCTTGGGCCTCAGTCTGTGGTATCCTCAGCAACTGGGGCTTCCTTTCAACATCTGAGCAGCAATAACCAAGGGCCACAGCAACAGCCTACATTGTTTAGGAATCAGCTGCACCATCTTGACAGATGCTCGAAAGGAGGTTTCCTTAGTGCTGGGGTTTTCATTAGTGTGCAGTTCTTGTGGGGAGTATTGTCAGCCCAAGTTGCATAACTGATATATAAATGTGTGTGTGTGTGTGTGTGTGTGTGTGTGTGTGTGTACATATGCTTATATGTTGTCCTAGTTACTAGTCTATGCTTTGAAAAGACACCATGAACAAAGCAAATTTTTAAATAATGCATTTAATTTGGGACTTCCTTACAGTTTCAGAGGATTAGTCCATGACCGTCATGGCAGACATCATAGTAAAAGGCAGGCAGGCAGGCACTAGTGTGATAGCTGAGAGCTTATGTCTTATCTACAAGATGGAGGCATGGAGAGCAAGACTGCTTGGCCTAGACATTTCACATCTCAAAGCCAAGTCCTAGTAACACACTTAGGGACACACTTCCTCATACTTTTTGAACAGCTCACCAACTGGGAATCAAATATTCAAATATACGAGCCAAAGGAGGCTCATTCAAGCCACCACACAGGTATTATGTATAATTTTAAATAATATAATATTATTCGCTAAGCTTTTATCCAGTAACCTTGGTGCTATTTGATTCTCCTCCTTCCTTCTCCTTTTGTATTGACCTCTGTCCACTTTAACTATCCATTTAAAGTCTCTCTCCCCATTTTTCCACTTTCCCCTCACATATAACCCATATCTTGTTAGTTTCTTCTCAAGCTCCCTCCTCTCCACAGTCACTTTATATGTTCCTGATTTCTGAAATTGCTCCTTGTTATATAAGCACATCTGATTATCTGGAGGATAGGAACTCCCAATGAGAGAGAACACATGCCATTTCTTTTTGGGTTTGGGTTACAACACTCAGTATAATATTTTCTAGGTCTATCCATTTACCTGCAAATTTCATTTTTCTTTCCAGCTGATTAGTACACCGTTGTATATATGGCAATGTTTTCATTATGAATTCATCTGTTGAAGGACATTTTGGTTGTTTGCATTCCCTTGATATTGTGCCTATGAAGGTAAAGAGCAGAGAAAGAATCCATGGGGTAAGATGTAGAGTCCATTAGTCATATACCACAGTGATTTGCACAGCAGCTGCATTAATTTGAACATATGCATTTCTGAACCTTCTGCATTTGTCTTTATCAATATTCATGTGTTTTTCTTTTTCCTGGAGAGCTTTCTGCTTTTAAAGCAAAGCCAGGCAGAATTTAAAGATAATATTTATATACTCATAAGAGTATGGAAAGGAAACATTTAATAAATTTTTCATTCCTTTATAATAAAATTACTGAGGCAATTGGGTACAGAAGGCACACTCCTTACTCACTAC
Organism: Peromyscus maniculatus bairdii; assembly: GCF_049852395.1. Lineage (NCBI taxonomy): Eukaryota > Metazoa > Chordata > Mammalia > Rodentia > Cricetidae > Peromyscus > Peromyscus maniculatus. Next base: position 19,035,503 of record NC_134867.1, read on the forward strand.
AAGAAATGTAGAGAACATACCTATAGCTGACATCATTCCTCGTGAGGAAAACCTGAAAATAGTTCCTTTAAGATTGGTACTGAGACATCTTATGCAATATAGTACCAGGAAGTTCAGCAGAGAGAGAAAGCAAAAAACAAAAGGTAGAAAAAGAGTAAATAAAGGAATTCAAATCATCTCTATTTGCTGTGAGTATGATTCTCTATATAGAAAATAATATGTTCCTCCAAAAGACTATTAGAGCTGATAGATAAGGTAAAATAGACCCAAACAAAATCAGTGCAAAAAGTTCAGCAGTTTTCTGTGTGCCAACATTTCATTCAGAAAGAAAACAGGACAGCAGTACCATTCATGTTAGCCATCATGAATGAAAAACAAAACAAAACAGCAGCAGCAGCAGCAGCAGCAACAACAACAAAAAACATAAATAAGCCCAAGGATGGAAAAACCTCTACAGTGAAAATAAAGGTAAAACTTATTGGAGAGATACAGGAAGTGGGCGACTCAATATGATTTTATATTTGGAGAATTAACATTGTAAAAGCGACCATTAGGCCAGGCAGTGGTGGCACTTGCCTTTAATCCCAGCACTTGGGAGGCAGAGCCAGGCAGATATCTGTGAGTTCAAGGCCAGCCTGGTCTATGAGTGAGATCCAGGACAGGCACCAAAACTACACAGAGAAACCCTGTCTTGAAAAAAGAAAAAGAAAAAGAGACCATTCTACTCAAAGCATCCTACACACTCACTGAAAATGCTATCATAATAACAATGACATTCTTCAGAAGACTAGAAAGTACGTTCTGAAATATTTCTGGAAGTATTAAAGATCCAAGTAGCCAACACAATTCTGAGAAAAAAAAAAGAGCAAAACCTAGAAGCATATAATCTTTTATGTTTCTGGAATAAATGATCAATCAAGAACATTTTCCACTAAAAGAAATACATAAATATTCCAGTAAATCTCTATGCTGAAGTTTTGAACAGTTCCTCATACTGGACATGTGATGACAATATTTGTGAATAATCATTTGAAAAGAAGTTCCTGAAGATCATTAGCAAAGTCTATTATGATTGGATATGTTAGCATCAGTGCAGAAGGGATGAGGTTCTCTTCCTTTCCAGGAAAAGGTGCATTCCTGGAAGCAGCATCTCTAGCACTCAGGACTATAACCATAAACCTCTAAGAGCAGCTATAGCACCTAACATTCCTAAGCCTCCTCTTCCCTGTACTTTCCACTCCCAACTCGACTTCAGGATGAACCTTGAGAATAAGGATTGGATCTTAATCTACTACTTTGTGCAAACTCAATAGCTGGAAACTTGAAAAAAGTGAAAGCAATTCTCCATGGGCATTCTTATAAAGTTAGTTATTTGAATTTATGCTTGAAGCCTTTTTTTTTTTTTTGCTTATTTGAAGCCTATTTGCTTATTACTTTTTAGGAAAAAATATTCTTGATCGACCGTTATTCCAAACACATGAAAAGTACGTGTTCACTTTTCTTCAGTTCTGGTGGTACACGTGGATGTGAAAGGACAACTCTTGGGAGGCCCCTCTCCCCACCCGTTGGGCTGTCAGGTCTGTGTGCAAGTGTCTCAACTCACTGAGCCATCTCACCAGGGCTGGTTTTGAACACTTCAATATTTTTGATCTCTTTCATCTTCAAGCTGTTGCATGGTTGAGCACAAGCCATGTTGCTCCTGTGTAAAGGAGATTACTCTCCCATCTGGATGGTACTGGATAGGTCTTCGAGGTAAGCAAAACACACATGAGCACAGAACTCAGGAAGAAATGGAGTTGTATCCTGCCTGTGCACTTGTTCACCAGAGAGGAGGAGAGGAAAGGAAGGAAAAGAGCAGGGCAGGTTTTGCACCAGACTAAGGAAGAGCTTCTAAAAGAAACAGATGCTCTTTATGTCTCCCAATTTAGAAAATTTTGCTGATGTCTTAGCTATTATATCATTTATTATATTTAAAAATCCATAAAAAAATCTTGATTTCTACATTACATATATTTGGTATCATATGTGTTTGAAAATTGTCTAAGGGGTTTACCATTTTTTTCACATGCCATATAAAACATAATATAGCAGTAGTTGTATTTTAATATCCCTCTTTCTTTCAGTCATGGGTTTTCAGCCTTGACACTATTGATATTGTGTGATAAGTGAGTCTTTGCTGATGGTTGTTCTCTTGTGCATTGTAGAACTTTAGCAGCTCCTTTGATGTCTACCTGCTAAATTCTAGGAACAGTTATTTCTCTACTTGTTTCCTAGGTATTGCCAAGTATTACCTGGCAAGAAGAGTTGTGTCTGGCAGAAACCCACAGGTCATTCCCTACTATGTCATTCCTTCACAGCCTTCTAAACTATTACAGGTGACGTAAGCCTTACTTTAGCTCACATACAGTCTAATGCAATTGTATAGTTTATATTTTAGTCTTGTGAACGCTGAAGTTTTGAGGGTAACTAATATATTAGTCATCTCTGTCTGATCTAACTAACACATGTGCTAATTCAATGGTTCTCAACCTGTAGGTCACTACTTCTCTGGAGGTCTAATGACCCTTTCTCAGGGATCACATATCAGATATTCTGCATATCAGATATTTACATTACAATCCATCACAGTAGCAAAGTTACAGCTATGAAGTAGCAACAAAAAGAATTTTATGGTTGGGGGGGTCAGCACAACATGAGGAACTGTATTAAAGAGTCACAGCATTGACGTTGAGAACAACTGTGTTAATATAGCAGATTTTACACAGACAAGAAACACATAGTTATGGATAACAATGTAGGTTTCTTACCTTGTGAGTTAGCTAAGGCAGCTGAGAGTTGACTGCTTTTAACATGGCTTCTTCACATGAAGATATGGACTTTAGTAGTTGACATTTTGGGGGCCACAAGCTATTCAGAGCATCATAAAGCGGTAATGTTTATCCATGAGATGGTTGCTAAAGCTTCTAGAATATGGGACACTTGAGGCTGTTATGCTCATGTGTTTAAGATGCCCATAGAGTGGTAAAGTTCACTTCCATAGGAGGATATTGAAGGTGAAAGCAGTGAATAATTGGGGACACTGATATAGCCTGCAGTGAATGAAATTCTTCCTTGGGCTTGCAGGATGAGACTTCATTCTTCTGGGCAGAACATTCTATTTCCCTTTTGGATATGGATCTCCCCACTATTCATTTATCATTCGGGAAACCAGAAGATTTTTTTAGAAGTGAAGCCCAGGGTTACAGGAGTTGCACTAAAGGGCGAGAAACCTCTTATCTGGACAGTGTGATATTTGAGCATGGACTCTGAGGCGTAATGCTTTAATGTGCAGAAGTTGCCCTCTGCTTCGAAGAGATTAATCAAAAAGGAAGCAGAGCTTCTGGGAAAGGGGAGCTGTCAGGAAATCTGAGCTGGGAACCCTGAGCGGGCTGACCAAATACCAGTGGTAAGTAACTTCGTATTCTGTGGCATCCCCGTGTCTTTGGGGCAGCACTTCCAAATGTGAGTGGATCTGCTATTATTGATTCAGAAGACACATGGGAAACATTTTCCTATAAAAAGTAAGAGAGAAAAATACTTTGATGTTTTAGACTCTGATCTCTGGATGAACAACTCAGCTGTGCCACTGTGGTATGAAAAAAACCATAGATAATATGATAACAAATGTGTGTGTGTGTGCTCTTATAAACCTTCATAAAAATTAGGTAGAGGAGTTAAAGATCTGTCATGTGTGTTACCCAGATTTGGACTGAGCATTTATTCTTTGGTTATGTTAGAGTGAAGAAGTATACTTGATCCTGACCTAATGAACACTTTCTTTCCAAGGTCCACAGAACCATAGGAGAGTAGGGGGTGGTGAAAATGAAGAAAGCAATTGGTAGTCATTCTACAGTGGCCATTAGGGTTTGAATGAAGGATTCAATGTCCGGAAAGCACAGGCAGCTCTAGGAGGGGTGGAAGGCAGATCCTGGCACTGAAATATTAGTTCAGATTTAAGAAATCCATGTAACTGATCCATGTAATCAGCCATATCACGCAGTTAAATTAATCTACAATTATTTCTATGGCTGTTCCCATCTAACTGGCATAATGAAAAGCACCATAGAATCCCAGGCTGTGACTGAGCCAGTTAGAGCAAAGCGAGAGGAAGCATTTTTAAGTGAATATATTTTTTTATTCATTAATTTTTTTCATTTATTTTACATCCCTACTACAGTTTCCCCTCCCTCCTCTATTCCAGTTCCCTCCCCCACTTCCATTCTGCACCCACCACTATCTATTCCTCCTCTGTTTCTGTAAAGAAAGGAGTAGGTCTCCCATGGGTGTCAACAAAGCATGGCATATCAAGTTGAGGTAGGACTAAGCTCCTCCCTTTCTATTAAGGCTGGGTGAGGCAACCTAGGATGAGGAATAGATTTCCAAAAGCCAGCTCAAGTGCTAGGGATGGGTCGCAATCCCACTGCTAGGAGTCCCCAAAATAGACCAAGCTACACACCTGTCACACCTATGTAGAGGGCTGTCCCATTCAGGCTCCCTAAATGTGGGTCCAGAGTCCGTGAGCTCCTATGAGTCCAAGGTAATTGTTTCTGTGAGTTCCCTTGTGACGACCTTGACCTTCCTGGCTCATATAATCCTTCCTCTCTCTTTTCAACAGGATTCCCAGAGCTCGGCCAAAAGAATGGCTAAGATAAAAAACACTGATAATAGCTTATGTTGCCGTGGTCATGGAGTAAGGGCAAACTCCTTCACTGCTTGTGGGAGTGAAAACTTGTATAGCCACTTTGGAAATCAAGACAGTGGTTTATCAGAAAATTGGGAATCAATCTACCTCAAGACCCAGCTATACCAGTCTTGGGCATATACTTAAAGGATGCTCAAACTTCCCATGAGGACATTTGCTTAAATATTTTATTTAAGGATACAATGGTTACAGTTTATGGTGAGAGGACTGATGATGCACTGTGGGGTGCTCCAGTTATGGGGTGGGGTGTGGGTTTGAGGTCAGGGGTTGGGAGTCAGGGGTCAGGGGTGGGAGGTCTTGCTGAAGGAGACCTGACCTTTTAGAGGCAGTCTTTTGGATTTCCTATAGAAGTATCTGAGGACAGCAGTAGGCAGTTTGTTTCATCTTTTTTTTTATATAAGCCCTTCATGTTAATTAATATGCCACTCCCTCTAGGGTTGGAAATCATTTCAGTCCCCAGAGACTGAAGTTTCTTCCCTTTAAACTGAAAGTCATTGGCTGGGTCCTGACATTTTGCTGCTGACCTTGCCTGAGGTCAGTGGATTTAGATGACCAGTGAATGGCCTCTTGGAGAAAACCAACTCCCCAAAGGGAACCTACTTATCCTAGATAACTGTTCCCTGTTTGTGTTGTTTGAGAAACTGAACCCACATGATGAAGGCTGATTTCGTGCTTTCTTTTAAATGAAAGTACTTTAAAAATGAAGCTGAGAAAGACTTGGCCTTGGTAGAAAAGAAAGTACACAAAGGGCACATGGATCGTATTGATCCAAAGCTGGGTTGCATTTTGGTTATTTTACCTTCTAGGCATTCTGCTACAGGAATATTAATGCAGAGGAAAGACATTATATTGGAATGGATATTTTTACCAAATAAACTGAATACAAAATTAAAAACTGATGTGGAAAAAAAAATCTCTGACTTGATTTGGAATGGAAAATTGAGACTTCCTTAATTAGCAGGAATAGACCCAACAGAAATTGTCGTACCTTTAACTACAGAGGACACTGAAAAATTATGGACAGAAAGTGAACCTTGGCAAAGAGCTTGCAGTAATTTTTTGGGAGAAGTTAACAGCAAATATCCCAAAAGCGACAGAATTGATCTTATAAAGAGAGCTGATTGGATCTTGCCTCGAATTGTACCGGAAAAACCCATATCTGGAGTTTGTACATTTTGTACAGATGCCAACAAACAAAGAAAGGCAGGTTACAAATCAGAAAATTTAAGTAAAGTGCTTCAAAGTCCTTATAATTCAGTTCAAAAATCAGAATTGTATGCTATTCTGTTGGTATTAATAGATTTTTCAGAACCTCTCAAAATAGTAACTGACTCTCAGTATGCTGAAAGAGTAGTATTACATATTGAGACTGAAGAATTTATCCCTGATACTTCAGAATTAACTTCACTATTTATTCAATTACAAGATACAATCAGGAAAAGGAGTCATCCTTTATATATAATTCACATTCGATCCCATACTGGTCTGCCAGGCCCTCTAGCACAAGGCAATGATGAGATTGATAAATTATTGATAGGAAATGTGCTGGAGGCCTCAGAATTTTATAAAAAAACATCATGTTAATAGTAAAGGTTTAAAAAAGGATTTTTCCATAACCTGGCAACAAGCCAAAGAAATAGTAAAAAAATGTCCTACTTGTTCCTTCTATAATCAAACGCCATTACCAGCAGGATGTAACCCAAAGGATACTCAGAGAAATGAAATTTGGCAGATGGACGTGTTTCACTTTGCAGAATTTGGAAAATTGAAACATGTACACAATACCATTGATACTTATTTAGGATTTCAATGGGCAACTGCTTTGAGTTCTGAAAAAGCTGATTCTGTAATCACTCATTTGCTAGAAGTTATGGCCATTATGGGTATACCTGCACAAATCAAAACTGACAATGCTCCATCATATGTCTCTGTTAAAATGAAACAGTTTTTTGCTTATTACAATATAAAGCATATTACAGGCATACCACATAATCCTACAGGTCAAGCAGTTATAGAAAGATCAAACAGAACTCTAAAGGATATGCTAAATAAACAGAAAGGGGTAACAAAAACCCCCAGAAATAGACTACATAGTGCCCTATTAACTTTGAATTTTCTCAATGCCAATGAGAAAGGAACAACAGCTGCAGAGAGACATTGGATAATAGAAAAAGCTACAGAATTAAATCAGACTTTAAAATTTGTTAAGATATGAATGGTCATATAGAGTACTAACTAATTCTAGAAAGAAAAAAGGCTTTAAATAGCTGCATATATATGTCTTTGTGTTCAAGTCTCTCATCAGTATTCTGCAAGAAATCACGGCCAGGCCCAACATCAACTGATGCTAGTGGAATTCAGGTGTTTCTGGTACATGGACTGCTCTCACCCAATGTGAGGTTGAACTGTTGACCTTGTGTACATCCTACTTAACAAATGATTCTGTCAGATATGCTAAGCCTATAGGCTGAAGATGATGCCCCAACACTGTGGAGAAACCTCAGGTGACTGTCCAAGCAGCTGGCTGTTTCTGTCAACTCACAAATTTTTTGGAAGTTGCTTGCATGAACTTCCTGTTTTTATTTTTGTTAGGTAATATTATTTTCCTTCTTGGATCTCTGAGGGAGTTGAAGATTAGTTAGTTATAGTTGAAGACGAGTTAGAATAGAAAGTGAATTAGGTACATTTTGGACTTTCCAAAATAGGATAGATAATGGAATTATTTTCTCTGAATTTGTCAAATACAAATGGACTAGACATTGTTTAGGTATTTATTACTTGTATATACTGTATATAGTTATTGTACTTTTGTATATAGTTTTTCTTATGTTAGTTATAACCTTATTCCTTTTTATTAAAATAGAAAAGGGGAAATATGGTGATATTTTATTTGTACTGAAATGTGATTTTATTTGTATGTTAATAAATAAAGTTGCCCGGGGGTCAGAGCTATTAGAGCCATAGCAAAAGCTGGACATTGGTGGTGCATGCCTTTAATCCCAGCACTTGGTAGGCAGAGCTAGGTAGATCTCTGTGTGTTCAAGGATACAGCCAGCTTTGGAGACACATGCCTTTAATCTCAATATCAACCATAGAAGACCTGGAGGTCTGTACAGACAGGCAGTGACGAGGCAGTCATGTGGTTGGGTTTACAACCAATGAGAAGGCAGAACAGAAAGTCTATATAAAGACAAACAGACAGGAAGTAGGTCTCTTTCGGAGACGTCTCGGCTTAAGAGGCTAGCTGCAGCAGGCAGGTAAGGCTCTTAGCTTTGATCTCTTGGCTTTCTTTTTGCATTGCTTCTGTGTTTCTTATTTAATAAGACAGTTGGTTACATCTACAGTACTGTACATATTCACATAAAAAATGATCACATTCATTTATTTAGTTTGTGCATGAGGTGTGTGTGTGTGTGTGTGTGTGTGTGTGTGTGTGTGTGTGTGTGTAGACACACTTGTGCCACTAGATTTGTGCAAGCTTTGTGAAGGTTAGACAACTTTCAGGAGTCAGTTCTTACCTTACACCATGTCGATCCCAGGGGTAGAACTTAAGTCATTAGAGTTGGCCACAGGCCTCCTTACCTGCACAGCCATCTTGGCAGCCCCAGAGACTCACATTTTTGACACAGAAAGGCTTTTACAACTTTCAAGTCTATCATTATGAATTGAACTAATCAAAATAATGATTTGAACCTTTAAAATGTAGCCAAAATAAAAGAATTGTTTGTTGTGGGTGTTCTCACAGTCCTTGGAAGGTCTCACACAAGACCAGAGCATCCATTAAAATGTCAGGATTTTAAAGATTATAAAACATGTTGGGAAAATTCAGTAAATACTCAATGAGGAATTTTTAAGTGATCGACAGAATAAGTAACACTACTTTCCAAACTATGAGTATAAAAACAGTAAAAAATCATACAACTTCAATTTCAGTGGATGTTACATAGTAGCCTTCAAACATTCATGTATTCTGATAATAGAAAATTAATGATCTAAGCAGTAAAACTTATAATTTTAGTATTTTGACCACCTCTTTTTGTAGACTTAGGAAATTGGTAGATGTGAATTGCCCCTTTTGAAACCACTTAAACATTTCTTTTTTAAAATATTTTTTTATTTAAAACGTTTTTTTTTTTCCTTTTACATACCAACTCCTGTACCCCCTCCCTTCCCTTCTCCCACCCCTCCACCTCCCTCCGTTCCACCCCCATTCCCTCCTCATAGAGGCTGGCATACCAAGTTGAGGCCAGACCTAGCCCCTCCACACTGCATCAAGGCATCACACCATAGGGAATGGACTCTAAAAAGCCAGTTCATGTAGCCAGGATAAGTCCTGGTCCAGTTGCCAGGGCACCCACAAATACATCATGCCATGCAACTTTCAGAAGCCAGGTGGTGGTGGTGCTTATCTTTAATCCCAGCACTTGGGAGGCAGAACTATGCAGATCTCTGTGTGTTCAAGGATACAGCTAGCATGAAGACACATGCCTTTAATCTCAATACCAGCCATAGAAGACCTGGAGGTCTGTATAGACAGGCGGTGATGAGGAGGTCATGTGGTTGGGTTTACAACAAATGAGAAGGCAGAACCCAAAGTCAAATAAAAGACAGACACACTGATGGGAAGGATAGCTCTTAGTTATCGCTCTGACCTTTTGGGCTCTCAACTCTGCATTTGGCTCTGTGTTTCTTATTTAATAAGACTGATCATCTACACCTGGTTATCCTTTTCTTTATGTCTAATATTCACTTATGAGTGAATACATATGGTGTTTGTTTTTCTGGCTCTGGGTTACCTCACTCAGGATGATTTTTTTTCTAATTCCATCCACTTGCTTACAAATTTCAAGATGATATTGGGTTTTTTTTTTTTTTTTTTTTTTGGTTTTTCGAGACAGGGTTTCTCTGCGTAGCTTTGCACCTTTCCTGGAGCTCACTTGGTAGCCCAGGCTGGCCTCGAACTCACAGAGATTCGCCTGGCTCTGCCTCCCGAGTGCTGGGATTAAAGGCGTGCGCCACCACCGCCCGGCATGGTTTTTTTTAAAACTGCATGATACATCATTTTGTAAATGTACCACATAGTCTTTATGACTTCTTCTGTTGAGGGGCATCTAGGTTGTTTTCTGGTTCTGGCTGTTATAAATGATGGTGCTATGAACATAGCTGAGCAAACATCCTTGTGGTACAGTTGAGTATCTTTTGGGTATATGCCCAGTAGTGGTATTGCTGGGTCTTGAGGTAAGTTGATTCCCAATTTTATGAGATACTGCCATGCTGATTTCTGTACAAGAGTGGCTGTACAAGATTGTATTCCCACCAGCAGTGGAGGAGTGTTCCCCCTTCTCCACATCCTCTCCAACACAAGCTGTCATCAGTATTTTTGATCTTAGCCATTTTGATAGGCTTAAGATGGTATTTCAGAGTCGTTCTTATTTGCATTTCCCTGATGGCTAAGGATGTTGAACCTTTCCTTAAATGTCTTTTGGCCATTTGAGATTCTTCTGTTGAGAATTCTCTGTTTAGTTCTGTAGCCCATTTGTAAATTAGATTATTTGATATTTTGATGTCTAGTTTCTTGAGTTCTTTATATAATTTGGAAATCAGTCCTCTGTCAGATGTAGGGTTGGTGAAAATCTTTTCCCATTCTGTAGGCTGTCATTTTGTCATATTTACTGTGTCCTTCACCTTACAGAAGCTTCTCAGTTTCAGGAGATCCCATTTATTAATCATTGCTCTCAGTGTCTGTGCTACTGGTGGTGTATTTAGGAAGTGGTCTCCTGTGATAATGTGTTCAAGGCTACTTCCTACTCTCTATTCTATGAGGTTCAGTGTAACTGTATTTATATTGAGCTCTTTGATCCATTTGGACTTGACTTTTGTGCCTGGCAATAGATATGGATCTATTTGCATTCCTTTACATGTAGATATCCAGTTATGCCAGCATGTTTGTTGAAGATGCTTTCTTTTTTTTTTCCATTGTGCAATTTTGGCTTCTTTGTCAAAAATTAGGAGTTTATAGGTACATGGATTTATGCCAATACCAAGCTGATTTTATTACTATAACTCTATAGTAGAGCTTGAATTCAGGGATGGTGATACGTCTGGAAGATCCTTTATTGTACAAGATTGTTTTAGCTATCCTGACTTTTTTGTTTTTCCATATGAAGTATTGTTCTTTCAATGTCTGGGAAGAATTGTGTTGGGATTTTGATGGGGATTGCATTGAATCTGTAGATTGCTTTTGGTAAGATTGCCATTTTTACTATGAACATGGGAGATCTTTCAATTTTCTGATATTTTCTTCAATTTCTTTCTTTAAAGACTTAAATTCTTGTCATACACATCTTTCACTTATTTGGTTTGAGTTATCCTAAAGTATCTCATATTATTTGTGGTTATTAGCTCATTGATTATTTGTATACAGGAGGGCTAGTGAATTTTTTTTAGTTAATCTTGTATACTGCAACATAACTGAGGGTGTTTATCAGATGTAGTAGTTTCCTGGTAGAATTTTTGGGGTCACTGATGAATACCTGATGAATGATTGAATTTCTCTTCATTTATTTTATGTTGGCTGTTGAAATTCAATGCAATTCTACTAAAAAGTAACAAGACAAGGCTGCCCACTCTCTCCGTATTTTCTATTTCCTTAGAGGATATAGGTCTACTTAAATTGTTTAGCTAATCTTGATTTAATTTTGATATGTGGTACCTATCCAAAAATTATTCATTTCTTTTACATTTTCCAATTTTGTCGAGTACAGGTTTTTGAAATATGACCTAATGATTCTCTGGATTCCTCAGTGTTTGTTGTTATGCCCCCCTTTTCATTTCTGATTTTGTTAATTTGGATGTTCTTTCTTTGCTTTTGGGTTAGTTTAGGTTTGTCTATCTTATTGATTTTCTCAAAGAATCAACTCTTTGAGATTTCATTGATTATTTGTATTGTTCTCTTTGTTTCTATTTTGTTTATTTCAGCCCCGAGTTTCCTTATTTTCTGCCATCTGCTCCTCCTTGGTGAGTTTACTTCTTTTGGTTCTAGAACTTTCAGGTGTGCTGTTAAGTTACTAGTGTGAGATTTCTCAAAATTCTTTACATAGGCATTTAGTGCTATGCACATTCCTCTTAGCACTGCTTTCATATTGTCACATATGCTTGGGTGTGTTGTGCATTCATTTTCATTGAATTCTAGGAAGGCTTTAATTTCTTTATTTCTTCCTTGACCCAGTGGTGATTCAGTTGAGCATTGTTCAGTTTCCATGAGTTTGTAGGCTTTCTGTAATTTTTGTTGTTGTTGAATTCTAACTTTAAGCCATGGTGGCCCGATAAGTTACAGGAAGTTATTCCATTTTTTTTCTTTGTGTCTGTTGAGATTTTGTTTTGTTACCGAGTATGTGGTCAATTTTGGAGAAGGTTCCATAGGGTGCTGAGAAGAATTATACTCTTTTGTGTTTGGGTGAAATGTTCTATAGATGTCTGTTAGGTCCATTTGAGTCATAACATCTGTTAGTTCCCTTATTTCTCTGTTAAGTTTCTGTCTGGCAGACCTGTCCAGTTAAGAGAGGGATGTTGAAGTTTACCACTATTATTGTACAAGGTTTGATGTGTGATTTGAGCTTTAATAATATTTCTTTTACAAATGTAGGGACCTTTGTATTTGGGGTATAAATGTTCAGAATTGAGACTTCATCTTGATGGTTTTTTTCTTTTATGAATATGAAATGCCCTTCTTCATCTTTTTTGATAGTTTTTAGTTTGAAGTTTATTTTGTTAGATATTAGGATAGCTACACCAGCTTGTTTCTTAGTTCCATTTGGTTGGAAAATCTTTTCCCACCCCTTTATTCTGAGGTAATGCCTGTCTTTGATGTTGAGGTGTGTTTCTTGTGTGCAGCAGAAGCATGGATCCTGTCTTCGTATCAATGCTGTTAGCCTGTGTCTTTTTATAGGTGAATTGAGTCAATCGATATTAAGGGATATTAGTGACCAGTCATTGTTAATTTAATTCTATTTATATTTTGGTGGTGATGTGTGTGTGTTTCCCTTTTTTGGGATTTGCTGGTGTGAGCTTATCTATTGTCTGTGTTTTGGTAGTTGCAGCTAACTTCCTTGGGTTGGAGTTTTCCTTCTGGTACTTTCTGTAGGGCGGAATTTGTGGATATATACTGTTTAAATATAGTTTTGTCTTGGAATATCTTGTTTTCTCCATCTATGGTGATTGAGTGCTTTGCTGGGTCAGTAGTCTGGGCTGGCATCCATGGTTTCTTAGTATCTGCAGAACTTTGTCCTTCTGGCTTTCAAAGTTTCCATCGAGAAGTCAGGTGTAATTCTGATAGGTCTGTCTTTATATGTCACTTGACCTTTTTCATCTTTTGCTCTTAATACTCTTTCTTTATTCTGCAAATTTAGTGTTTTGACTATTATGTGACAAGGGACTTTTTTTGTGATCCAGTCTATTTGGTGTTCTGTATGCTTTTTATACCTTCATAGGCATGTCTTTCTTTGATTAGGAAAGTTTTCTTCTGTAATTTTGATGTATATATTTTATTTGCCTTTGAGCTGGAATTTTTCTCCTTCTTCTATTCCTATTATTCTTAGGTTTAATCTTTTCATGGTATCCCAGATTTCCTGGATGTTTTGTGTTAAAAATTTGCTGGATTTAACATTTTCCTTTACTGGGGAATCTATTTCCCTTATCCTATCCTCAACACCTGTGATTCTCTCTTCCATCTCTTGTATTCTGTTGGTTATGCTTGCCTCTGTAGTTTCTGTTCATTTACTCAGATTTTCCTTTTCCTGGATTCTCTCAGTTTGTGTTTTCTTTACTGCCTCTGTTTCAATTTTCAAATCTTGAACTGTTTCCTTCACCTGTTTGTTTATTTTTCTTAAGTTTCTTGACTTTAAGAGATTTATTGATTTCCTCCAATTTTTTATTTGTCTTTTCCTCCAAATCTTTAAGGGATTTTTAAAATTTCCTCTTTTAGGGCCTCTGTTATCTTCATAAGGTTATTTTGAAGGTCATTTTCTTCTGGACCATCTGCTTTGAGATGTTCAGGTCTTGCTGTTGTAGGATCTCTAGGTTCTGGTGGTACTGTATTACTCTTTATGTTGTTTAATTTGTTCTTACACTGCTGTCTATCTATTTCTTCCTTTAATCTGAACAGGTGGAGCTCCTCATTGCTCTTCTTCCAGTTGGTGCAGGTGGGGCCTCTGGCGCCTGTGATTGTTCTTCTTCCCAATTGTTCCAGGAGGGGGCGTATTCTCCAGTGGTTGCTGGTAACACAGGGGATAGTTAGCTTGACAAGGGGGTACTTAAACATTTCTAATATGTTAAGTGTTAATAAACTCTTATAGAACTTGAGAAGATCACTATAGAACAGGAATGATAGTGTGGCTTCCCCATCTGTATGTAAACTGTGCAGAAAATAGCCTAATGCACACCTAGCTATATGTTGTGAGAATCTAGGCTAATAATCTTCCAATTGATTCATAATAACTTGAAGTTATTGAAAAAATATGGGTAACTGACTATAAATACACATTTTGATACCAGGCCTTTAGCCCACATTTTAACATGATTAGTTCACCTCATAATATGAAATTTATGGGCAAGTGTTATGGAAATCCTTGTGTTCTATTGTTGGTGCTTGCTAACAGATTCCCATAATATAATGGCATGCTGTTAAGAGTTTTTCCTTATAGAGAAATAAAAAACATTTTGAGTTTTTGGGGCATGAATATTTTCATTGCTCTTTTAAAAAGAGGGAAATAAGTATTCTAAATATTCTGTACTTACCAACAGAAGCATCCCTATAAACATGTTAGAAATTAATAGTGTTGTGTTATCTGCCTTTCTCTCTCCCTGTCCTGTTTTTACATTGTAATGGGAATGTAATTGCACATGGAAACCCTCTAAGCTTGTGGATATGTTATCCAACACACTAGGCAAAAAGAACTTTGCAGGTGTGATTCAATTAAGACCTTCAAGTAGCCCGATTTTCCTTGATCATCCAGGTAGAACTAATTTAATCACATGGGCCCTTAAAACACTAAAAAATAGACACAGTTGTGAGAGGAGGAACCACCGTGGATGAATGGTAATGTAGCTGTAACATTGATAGTTTTGCAGATGGTAGCATGGGGCCACAAAACAAGACAATCAGGCTGTCCTGTGAAGCAAGAAAAGGCAAAAATCTAAATTTCTCCCCTAGTCACTTGAAAAGAATGTAGTTCTGACTGCCAACAATATTTTAGCCTCTAGAGAATCAAATTTGTCTTTGGACCTGCTCATATATAATGCATTTTATATCACCACATTCTGATAATTGGATACAGGAGCAAAATAAAACTAACCAACTGCCCTGCTTGTTTTCTTGATTATCCTATCATCCATTTGGCCTCGGTATACATTAATATAGATGCTTTCTAATATTTCATCTTTGATTTCTTTTCTTGGATTTCATGGCTGTAGTTTTCAGTATTCCCAAATTTTATAGACTTCAACAGGAATATGAATTATGCCAAATAAAGTGAACCATATCTTATGATTTGTTTCCTCCTGAAACTTACCTAAGTCCCATACACACTTTTCAATTTTAAAATTATTTGATCCGTTGTCAAACATTCATTTACTTCACGTGGAGCTTATTAATTTCCATCCATTGTCATTTGTGTTCTGCTCATCCTCCACCCCATTAGCTTTCCTCGTTTCAATGTCCAAGTGAACCGGTAATGGGAAAAATTCTCTTGTTAGTAAATATTACATGATTATCTCTTCTCCAGTCATTTCTGTATAAGATATTAGCAACATCTGAGTGATAAAGTAAACTGGGAACTTAAAAATAAGCATTGCATTCTTATGTAAACAACCTCTTCAAATATCTTGACGTTGTATACTGAAAGTGTGTACACAGGCATAATTATAAGTAAAATAAATCTTAAAAACCTATACCTTGAGAGACAATGACTGTGAATTTTAGAAGCTTTACCTTTGTTGTATTTAACTAGCCATAAACACTTCCCATTACCACATTCATATGCTCATTTCAAGTCAATTTTCATCCCCATTATTTTCTTGGAGACACATTTGGGTAAATAAACTGTCCTTTAAGTAGGAAGTTTGGCATGATTTTGAGGGCTATTCAACTGCTTGAGGTCCATGAATGTTCCAATCTGCCAAGAATCACTATTTGTATCCTATATCTTCCTATTTAGGGTTGTACAAGGAAATAAAACCATATAGAGGATAAGAAGGTGTGTGTGTGTGTGTGTGTGTGTGTGTGTGTGTGTGTGTGCATGTACACATGCGCATACATGTGAAAGGGGGCTGATTTATCAGGGGCATTAGCTTGCAAGACTGTAGAGATGGGAAATCATTAGCTCTCTTTAAGGTGGAGAATTGAAAAGCCAAGGAAGCAGGTAGTACTGTGACCTCCAAGTCTGGAAAGCCAGAGAGGCTAATGGCTCAAGTTCTGTGGTCTAAAAACCCAAGAACTGAACTTCAATGTGTGGACAGAAGACAGAAGCTGTGACAGAAAAGGCATACTGAACTTGATTTCTCCTACTTTCTTTCCTCTGCTCTGAATACAATGGATGAGGTGTGATCACCCACATTAGTCAAAGTGGATCTTCTTTCTAGTTCTACAGATCCAAACACTAATCACTGTTGGAAATACCTCATAGATGCTGTTAGACATGCTTTACCAGTAGTCCAAGTAACCTAGACATATCCAGCTTGACACAGAAAACTAATCATTATCTTGCTTCTTATGTGTCCTTGCCCAATCTCTATTAATCACGTGTGTACCACTATTCACTTGTCCATTCTCATATATACATTTTTTTATATATACATTTAGGCTTCTGTGAAGCTTTTTGTCTTTGGTTTTGGTTTTTGACATATGCCATCACACTGAGGGGTAGAATTAATGAGTCATTTGGTGAGAGTGTGTTCAAATACTTAAACACTTCTCCACACTGATGGCCAAAGTATTAGAAGACACAGGCTCTTCCTTATTTGGAACATATTTTCACACTTAGTCTTTCTCTTTTGAGCAATTTTACCTGCTGCAAAATCCCATATTATGATGATTTTTTCTTTCCCTTTCTTTATTAAATGATCGCAAACACTATTTATGTTTTTGTTGAGCATTTATATATCATACCATGTGAAATGTCTCTTCTTTGTCTGTTTTATATGAATTATTTTCTTTTGCAGAGTGATTTGTGAGAGATTTTTATGTATGATAATACAGATGTATCCTAGTGTACTAAGATTTCAATTTTCCATATCCTAACCAACATTTGATACTTTCTGTTTCACTGATGTCAGTTTGTCATTTTTATATACATTTAATGGATATGAGGTGGTATTTCCTTACAATTTATTTGTGCTGCACTAGTAAATTTTTATGCCATGCATCTTCTTATATTCCTACCATCAACTTGTGTATCATCTCTGAAGAAATGTCTACTCAACACATTACTCCCTTTTTAATTGAGTTTGGTTTTGTCATTGAGTGTTGCCTGCATATTCTAGATATCAATCCCTTGAATAGAAACAGATACAATGTTTGCTTTGATTCTATAAGCAAATATAGATGTTAAAATATTCTTCCTTTCTTCTAAAACCCTCAGCAGAATAAACACTGACCTCCCTTTTATAAGATAGAACTTCTGCCTTTAGATTGGATGTAAGCCATCATTCCTCCTGAGTCATTCTGACATGAAAGTGAAGATCATGGAAGTTGCCATCATCCACAATTGTGTAAACTATTTTGTGTACTAATTCTCTTACACAAGGAGAGAGAGAGAGAGAGAGAGAGAGAGAGAGAGAGAGAGAGAGAGAGAGAGAGAGAGAGAGAGAGAGAGAAATTGATCTCTGGGTATAGCTTTGCAGTAAGTGGAAATTTGTACTCTGAATGAGGATACTGTATAATGACATATCTTCTGAGAGACATACACATTGAATTTGCTGATAACTGTGGTTTATTTTCTCTACCTCCTGCTTTTCAAAAGGAGATATTTAGAAGTTTCTTCTGCCTCCCCAAATTTTTATGCTCTGCCACTGAAATAATCTAACAACAGTGTAGTTGTTAATAATATTTTGAACACTGATGACTTTGCTTGATTTAGACTGAGACCCGAAACATGGCAAGAAGATTCATATATTCAAAGCTAAATCTGTTATATTTTTCATTGTATTGCAAAATCATTTTAAATTTTATTTTATTTATATATTCTCTGAGAATTTCACACACGTATACAATATATTTTGATCACATTCACCATCTCAACTTCTCTCAGAACTCTACTATTACCCTTTCTAATTCATGCCCTTCCTCATCCCACTGTTGATAACTCATTGAATCTAATCAGAATTGCTTATGTGCACAAGATATAGACCAATTCACTGGAACATGGAAACTTATGAGAACTTGTGGAAGAGTATTAATTACATACCATTTGTTGGGAAGTGTGCATATGTTTCTTAATTTTTCTATATATCTATCTTAAAATATGTTATGAATAGCATAACAGTATTTACCTCACACAATCATCATCATCATCATCATCATCATCATCATCATCATCATCATCACTATTATTATTATATCTGAGAAGCATGATCTGGCTCCTGAATTGACACTAGAATCAGCTTTTGCACTAATTTTTCTATTCAAAAGTTTTTTTTTCATTTTACATACCAATTATATTCTCTTCTCACTCCCCACTCCTGCTTCCTCTCTCCCCCCATCCATTCTTCAGAGAGGGTAATGCCTCCCACAGGGAGTCAACAAAGTATAGCATATCAAATTGATGCAGGACCAAGCCCCTCCCCACTGCATCAAGGCTGAGCAAGGTAGCCAACCATAGGGAATGGGCTCTAAAAACCAGCTCATGCATTGGGGATAAATCCTATTTCCACTGCCAGGGGCCCCACAAAATGCCCAAGCCACACAACTGTGACCCACATTCAGAGGGCTTACTTTGGTCCCATGCAGGTTCCCCAGCTGTCTGCACATTGTCCAATTGTGGATGTCCACTTTTTTTAGAAGAAGCTTCTCTTCTTTGAGGTTGGAACAGCAGTCTCATCTATGAGTATAGCAGTATGAGATTAGGAGTCCTTTTATTGCTATGTCCCTTAGCACAGTGGCTCTCAAGTTTCCTAATGCTGTAATCCTTTAATATAGTTCCTCATGTTGTGGTGACCCCCAACCATACAGTCATTTCTTTGCTACTTCATAATTGCTACTATTATGAATCATAATGTAAATATCTCATATGCAGGATATCTGATATGTGACCATCAAAGAGATTGCAACTCACAGGTTGAGAACCATTGCTAGCAGAATCATACTAGTAGGTTTTTCCCTAGGCCCATGAACTATCTAGTCTCATGTTCTTGTCTACTTTAACAGTGTCAAATATGGGAACTATTTCATGGAATGGACCTCAAATCCAATAAAAAGTGGTTGGTAACTTCTATAGCATCTCTCTCTCTCTCTCTCTCTCTCTCTCTCTCTCTCTCTCTCTCTCTCTCTCTCTCTCTCTTTCTCTCTCTCTCTCTGTCTCTCTCTCTCTGTAGCATTTTTAATGACTACATGGGGGACCAGTTGCTCTATTCTCCCAAGCTGTCAGAATTTCAGTGGAAAATTGAAATAGGTACAGACAAATCATGGAGTTAGATCACCCTGCTGTTCTGATTTATGTTTCCTGTGATGGTCACTCCAGATTTATGAAGGGGTAGCATTATGGTAGTTGGCACAGTCACAAAAGTTCAAATGAGATACCATGTGAGAAGTTCTATCACCATCATGATTTTAGGGCCCTTGCCATATTCTTTGACTATAATTATAACTATAATGCTGCTAAAAGAAACTAAAATTTTACAGCAGATTTGGAAAGTCCCATGAATGGTGGCAAAATAAAAATTTTATGAAGCATTATGTTGCCTGCATCTAAGATGTTTTATGTCACAAAGACTTTTTCCTTTCCCATATTAAAAACATTTTCAGCTCCACAGCAAGGTAAGAAATCTTCCAGTTTTAAGGAAAGAAGGAACAGCAGGGTGTAAGAAATACCAGAAGAATCTGTGGGGAAAGGTAAAGAGATGGTAGGAAGATGCCTTAGAGAAATGCTTTTATTAACTGTTTTGAAAAAATGTGAAAGAAAAAATTTTCTGATCAGTGTTAGATTGAGTCATTACAGACTTCAGGGAAGCTATTTACATATACAGCCTGGTAGGCACCCTTACAGGCTCATAGTAGAAGAAATGAAAGGGAGGCAAACAAAGGAATCTCAACATGCTCCTCAATACAGAGTTCCAACATAGCTCTCTTCCCAAAGCTGGGGAAAGGACCTCAAATTCCTGCTGCTGATTTGCAATCAGAAGCCAACTAGATGATGTACCAGAAAGAGTCCCAAAGGGATGATGGTTGTTTTCTCTCATTATATGGTTTTACTTCCCCCATTCCTATAATGTAAAACAAATGTTTACAAAGTACCATATAAAACATTCTTGTGTTCAAGAGTTAGAATATGTCTGTGTTCAATCCTGGCTTTAGAAGAGGATCTTCTTAGTTGTTTCGTTTCCCTTTGGGGTTTTGGTGAGAGGAAAAGAACCTCAAATATATGATTTTTGAGAAAGTTTACACAACTTTACAGTCATAGCAAAAATATTTTATTGTGGAATTCTCAAATATGCTTGGTGTTATTTATCCCTCATATCTTCCTCTTGTTCTGTATTATCCTCCCTCTTCATTTAACATCCTCCTTTTCTCCCATTTCCCCCTTCATATCACCATGTTCGGCTCTTCTCTTCTCTAAAGCTCCCCTACTATGGTTCCTTTTACATATAATAGGTATAAGTACATGTGTATACCTATGTTTATGTAGTTTAACCAAAGTTATATATACCACTTAGGGAGATAATGATCCCCATCAAGAGCCATAGACTATTTAATAATAACCATAACATCATGCATAAGAAAGCACCTTTTAAATTATTGCTTGAGGAGTCCAAGATATTCTGCAAACAATAAGGTTTTTGCAATTCCCATTGGTTACCTCACAGAACCCGAAGATAAAACGCTATTGCTGAAAAACACTGTGTACTTCATACACAGAACTTGGAGGAATCAGGATGCCTCCCCAATGACCATCTTTTATAATACTGGAAAGTGCTATACAAGCTACCAAGGGAGGAAGGCAATCAACAATACTACCCAGCTGTGATGCCTGTGAACCACAACAATGATCATCATGGCAAGAGATTACTAAAGGTGTAATAGTCGCACTTAAAGCTTAGATTGTGTCAAAAAGACTTTTCTGCATCTTATCAGATAATCATTCAGTTTTTGTCTTTCAGGTTTTTTTTTTTCAATATGGGGGATTACATTTACCAATTTATGTATGTTGAACCATCCTGCATCTCTAGGATGAAGTCTTCTTGATCATGGTGGATGATCTATTTAATGTGTTATTGGATTCAGTTTGCAAGTCTTATATTGTCTGTATTTGTTTCTATGTTCATAAGAAAAATTGGTCTGTAATTCTCTTTCTTTGGTGGATCTGTATGTGGTTTAGGTATAAGGGTTACTGTAGCCAAAAAAAATGAATTGAGAAATGTTTCTTCTGTTTCTATTTAGTGCAATAATTTAGTAGTACTGCCATTAATTCTTTAAAGTCTGATAGAATTCTATGCTAAAACTGTCTGTCTTGGGCTTTTTTTAAAATTGGTTGGGAGACTTCTAGCAACTGTTTCTGTTTCACTAAGGCTTATAGGTGGGTTTAAATTGCTTCTCTGATCTTGATTCAACTTTAGTAAGTGGTATGTATTGAGAAAATACCCATTTCTTTTAGATCTTCCAGTTTGGTGGTGTACAAGTTTTTAAAGTTTGCCTTTATGATTCTCTGTATTTCCTCAGTGTCTGTTGTTATTTCCCTCTGCTCATTTCTAATTTTGTTAATTTGGATATTGTCTCTCCACCTTTCAGCTAATTTGGATAAGGAATTTGTCAATATTATTGATTTTCTCAAAGAACCAACTTTTTGTTTCATTGATTCTTTATATTGATTTTTGCTTGAGTGTTTGGTGTTTCTTTCCACAATTGTTTTTTTCTCTCTGTTTCCTGTCTGCCATGAGGCATACTGGCTTCCTTCACCACAAGCTCTCTGCTAGGTCATAATGTTCAGACTTTACTCAGGGTCACAGCAATGGGACCAAATAATCATGGTCTAGAACCTCTAAAACCCAGATACCAAAAGAAATCTTTATCCCTTTATGTTGTCTTCCTCGGCTATTTTGTCACAGCAATGAAACCTAATGCTGCAGTTGATTGTCCAGGCTCTATCAGAGCTCTACAATGTTCTGCAGTGGCTCCTGAGTGCCTTCTTCCTGTTTCTCAGCCTTTCACAGGTATTAGATAAGTTTTATGCTCAAGGGGCTATGCTAATGTCTCACTGAACAGATTTACCCAGTTCATAGCACTGCTGTTCAAACGGTATCTATTTACATATGTGCGTGCGTGCGTGTATTATGAGAGTCATGGAGAAAAAGATGATAAGAAACTGCTGGAATAATGTTGAAATGGATTATCCTTCAGAATGTACCAGTGAAGAGTCAGCTTGGACAGTGGAGTCTGTAAAACTATATTGCCACCTTTTGGAATGTAAAAAGTCAATGATGGGTATATGATGCTGTGCTGCAGTGACTATCTGGTTGAGTCTTCAAAATAGCAAACAGACGTTGGAATAATCTTTCTTCTTTGTGTTCACTGACCCAGTAGGATAATTTCGGATTCCCCTTTGCACAGTTTTAGTTTCTATGGTCTAAGAATTCTTGTTCTCAGAGAAAAAAAATTCTTCTAATTTGAGACACAGTAAGATTCCCATTGAATTGTAAGCTATGATTCTTGTTTGAAGATTTCTTATGCTAAGAGATAATCAGGCAAGAAAGAAAATCATCCTCAAGCAGTAATTATCTCTGATAATCAGGATATGGTCTGGATAGCATTATATAATATAGGTGGGAATATGCTTTTCTCAAAGTAATTCTTGAGACTTTTCAGAAAACCCCATTTCTAATATTCATAGTCAATAGATATAAGCAGCAGCTGTAGTAGAAGAAGGTAAGATGATCATGGATAAAGGTCCACATCATCGTATCCCTGCACATTATGACATCTAGACCAATAGAGCTAAGTAAGAGTGAGTTTAATCTAAGATGGACTGTGGTGATATTTTTTGTGCTCTCACAAATAAAGCTTGCCTGGAGATCAGAGTGAGGAGCTAGCCACTAGTGACCAGGCAATTGTGGCATACACCTTTAATCTGAGCATTTGGGAGGAGGAAACAGGAAGTGATATGGCTGGGTGGGAGAGAGGAAGTGACAAGGTGGGGTGGAGACAGGGAATTGGCTCTTTGAGACTGAGGATTTAGTATAGGTAAGAAGTCTCATGGGGTTGGGGATTTAGCTCAGTGGTAGAGCACTTGCCTAGCAAGCGCAAGGCCCTGGGTTTGGTCCTCTGCTCAAAAAAAAAAAAGAAAAGTCTCTAGTGGCTGACTCCTTTATTAATCTTTCAGCATGTATCCAGATAACTGGATCCAGGTTTTTATTATTAAGACCAATTAGGATTCATGCTACAATGGACAGTAAAGCAAAACAAAGATGAGTATTTGTGACCTCAAGAATCAACACACAAATATTTCTTCTAATTGACCTTCTACTTCTGATATTTTACATTGAATAAGGTATATCAATCTTGGAGCAGTTGTATGACACATAAGGTGAATTTAATATGTAAACTAAGTGGGTCAAAGAAGGTTAATTGATGAGTTGGAATACTGGAGTTAATACTAAGATTAGTGGTCTAAAGTTCTATCTTTATAGACAACCATTTCCCAGCCTGGCTGGACCTTTCATGATAAGAGGGGACATCTTCTTTAGGAATCTATCTTGGCTAGAGGAAGCTGCCATTCCTGTACTTATTTCTCTTTTAATGTGCAACATCAAATAAGTAGGAGGAAGAGGGAAAGGAGAAGAAGGAGGAGAAGATAGAAGAAGATGGAGAAGGAGAAGGAGGAGGAGAAAGGAGAAGGAAAAGAAGAGGAAGAGGAAGAGAAAGAAGAAGAAGAAGAAGAAGAAGAAGAAGAAGAAGAAGAAGAAGAAGAAGAAGAAGAAGAAGAAGAAGAAGAAGAAGAAGAACTGATGTTCTACCGTACTACTTGGCTTACTATCAAATTTAGCAAGTTGTGCTACATATACCAATGCCTAGTAAATTACATTTCTTGCATTTCTTGAACTTATTTGTGTTAAATATATCTTTTGAAATTAAATGCTTCTAGGGCATGGTAATTTTTATTTTATAAAAAGAATAGTGCTAATCTGCCTAATGAACCAGCCATGCACTGGATGTTATACTTGAGATTTAGGGTTAGAGTGAGGTAAATAAGGCACTTTACTTAGGCGCAATTTAAGAGAATGTCAAAGAACTTAGTAATCAAGAGGAGCAATATGTGATGCACTATTGCCAACTGGATAGATTTCGTTTTGCTTAACAAAGTGATAAATGAAATGTACAAGGTAATGCATTTGTAAATATCTCCTTTAGCCCTCCCATGTTGTATACATATTTCAAAACTTCATATAGTCCCTATAAAGTACAGATACTTGCTGTCAATTACAAAAACAAAAGCAACTTAAAAAGGATCAGTGTTTTGTTCCTAGAACCCACATCAGGCAACTTGTAAGTGACTGTAGGTCCTGTTTCATAGGATCCAACCTTTTCTGGCCTCTGTGGATACCTGAATACATGCAATGCATATGAACTCAGGCAGGCACAAACACACATAAGTAAAAGTAATGAAAAATATCTTTAAAAGTTAAAAGTAAAAGTTATAAAAGCATGAATGTTGAATAAATTTTCAAAGTTTATTAATTAAAGATAATGAGTTTTCCTTCTGACACTGACATATCTCGGTATGACATTTTGTTAGCTTTTCATTATTGTGAAAAAATATTGGAAACAAACAAAGGAGGACAGATTTATTTGGGCTCAAAGTCTTAAGAGATTTCAGTCTGTTGATGTCTCTATTTACTGCTGTTTGTCTTGAGGTGAGGAAGTGAGGGAAACTGCTTATGCCAACCAGGGGAGATGGGGAGAGAAAGGAGGAGAGGTAGAGGTAGAAGTAGAGGGGGAGAGGCAGTGTGGCAAGGAGACAGAGATATATCAATAGCCCATTTAAGGCACACCTCAGTATCTCATTTCCTTCTACTCCATTCCTCCTGAAGGTTTCAGTACCTCTTCTTCTTTGCACAGGCTATTGCCCGAGTCTTTGGCACATTAGCTCTTGAGAGGCATTTAGGATACAAAACCTTACAGAAGTGTTACAGTGACATTGACAGATCTTCATGTGATGTAGGAGTTTATTTTGTAAGGTCATTAGAATGCCATTAAGAATCTAGGAAGGAGAGTAATTTGTATAATGAATTCTGTGACCTCGGAGACATAGCACATCAACTAATAGGTCCATAGCTTCTTCTCTCCCATTTTTGAGGCAGAGAAACTTGTTTTGAGAATATTTTAGCTGAAATTCCTCTTTTAGAAGAATATCAGACTACATGAATTCTTCTGTTTTTAAATGCCTGGTTCATGTAATAGATTTAAATCTTTTTTGTTTACTTTAAAAATCTAAATATTTTATAATAAAATTTGATGGTAATATTGTTTTAATATATAAACATTGAAAAAACATAGTCATTTATACACATTTATTGGGGAGAATAATAAAAGCACCAATATATTAGATGAATCAATCTAGAATGTTCAGAAGCAATAGAAAAATATATCCAATGCATTATAGAATCAGAATGGATTATTTCATGCTATTTATCTTATAAATAAACTCATTAAGATTCTAGTAAGAGTCAAATAATTTAAAATGATGCAAGTAATTAATTGAATGAACTCTGCTTCAGGTCAGACTTCCAGTCTTCAAAAATCCTGAAAATGTGATTGCAGTGTCTGTTGCATGAAAGAAAACCAATTAAAGTAATATTTTTCTAACCAAAAAAAGTAGCTTGTATTTTAATTTTCCCTGATACTAATGTCACTGTTGGTTATTAAGACTCACAAACTTTTAGTAATCCAATTTACTTCCATTCTTTAAGGGCACCATCTCCTCTTTGTATTCTTCTCAGGTTTGGTACAGGGTAAAGGCATCTCCTGTTGTTCTATGCTATGTGCTTCCTGTTTTCCATGCAGTGAAATAAATGGTCTTACAAACAAACAGGAAAATTGTGAATAAATGACATTTTAATATTAATGTTTAACAATAGTCCTGGAACAACTTTTCAAAACCCTTTACTGAACGTCTCATCTGATTTGTCTAAAATTACTGTGAATAAAATAACAACAAATTATTAATGATACTAAGCTTTTGGGGGTTTTGTAATATCGTAAAGTATTTGTGCCTCAACTAAAATGTGATAAGCTTCACTTTTGCTGTCAAGGAGAAAACTCACCTCCATACACTTTCTAACATTGTAGTAATTACTTTTAATAGGCAACATGCATATATGCAATGGTCACAGAAGGGGCATCCTCCAAAATATTTTATTTATAAAAACATGTATAATAGAGTATAATTTTATTGCCATTGAAAGTAATATTGAATCAAGTTGTTGAGTATGGGATAGTATATAGTTGAAATATAGTAGGTTTGATACAGACAATTTCATATTTTAAGATTGAAAATATTTTATTATTTTGTCTTCAAGTACATTTCTGTTTTATTAAGTATTCTGAATGAACCTAATTTTCCTGCTACTATGTACTTAGTATTATACACTATCAGTGTTTTCTAACAGTATTAAAATTTCTTCTAAAGTATTAACTGTCCATTGCTTTGCAACATGAATAGAATATGGTGCTTCAAACCCTGGACCACAGAATATTCCTATTCTTAATTGTGTTGTTATTATACATATCAAAATTGTTAAGTTTAAAGCTTTTCACATGCCATTATTAATTTACTCAGTTTATTTTCTAGAAGTCAAATGGTTAACCAAAAATGTTTGGATATATTCCAGATTGAAACACAATGGTAATCTGTTGTCTAGGAAAGATGAACTATTTACATTTTAAGCACAGTAAAATGAATGCTCCATTTAGTATAACATTGAGGCCAATGAGCTTGATGTTTTATTTGATTCTCTATTCTAAATTATATAGGGGAAAATGTCAACTTCACATTTTGCATCACATATAAATTACATGTAAAAGAAGTGGCCATTTCATTTTTTTTAAGCATGTTCCTTTACCATTTTGTATCTAACATTTTTTTCTTTACACATTTAAAATATTTTACTCTGTCCAAACTTCTATTATGAGTATAAAATGGTAAGTTATAAATGATGATCAAATGTTTGTAAACCGTAAATCCATTATCAAAGACCTGGAATCTAAAATGTTTGTTTTATATACTTCACAGTATAAAATATATATCACATATGATTTAAATTCTCAAAACTTGACAGTGAAAAAAAAAAACATTCTAATGAGAAAATGTGTGAATGATAAGAAGAGACATTTCATTTAAAAGGTGGACTTGCTCCACTTTGCTGCTGGAGACCTAATGCAGGGCCGACCTCTCCAGGGCTAGGGGTGTGCTGTACCACAGAGCTGTGCCCTAAGCTGCTCTCTCAATATTCTTAGTTCCAAATCTATGCTTTCCTTCTAGAAAACAGTGCTGTGGCCACTGAGCCATAGTGGGACAATCCTATCTGAGACAGAATTTAAGTGTACACACTCTCAATTTCCAAGATGGTATGAAAAAAGAATGCAAAATATATTATAAAGAAATTTTGTACTAATTGCACATTTAGTTGATAATATCCTTGTTATATTGGGTTAAGTGTAATATGTCATTAAAATTTAAAAAATAAAATGAAAGTTAATTATGTATTGTATTAGTCACTGATATTTTCCTCTTCTTTGAATTAGCTTTTAAAAACATTTTTATTGATTGAACGTTTAGAAATTTATGTGTTTCTTTAGTATTTTCTTATAAAGTTTGTTCAGTTATAAACACTTTTTTGTGGAGGAGTCAGATAAAAATCTCATAATCGAATTTTTATGTCTTCCTACTTCTAATTTACTCTGAGTTTATTTACTATAGTTTTCTAGAATTTTCATGTGAACAAAATATTTAAAAATACAAAACATTTTATTATAACATCAAGAACAATATATTTATATTGTTTAAAGAAAGTTTAAATGCTGGAAAGTGCTGTAGACTAAAAGTCCAGTTTCCCTTTCATTATTCCATGCTTCCACTTTCCATGTTCAGAAATAACATTGATTAAGATATATTTGCTTTTTGTTCATCTTTAAAATAAAGCACAGGGACAAATAGCCAAATGAATGGAAACACATGAACTATGAACCAATAGCTGAGGAGCCCCCAACTGGATCAGGCCCTCTGGAAAAGTGAGACAGTTGATCAGCTTGATCTGTTTGAGAGGCATCCAGGCAGTGGGACCGGGTCCTGTCCTCAGTGCATGAGTTGGCTGTTTGAAACCTGGGGCTTATACAGGGACACTTGGTTCAGCCTGGGAGGAGGGGACTGGACCTGCCTGGACTGAATCTACCAGGTTGAACTCAATCCTCAGGAGAGTCTTTGCCCTGGAGGAGATGGGAAGGGGGGGGGCATGGGCTGGGGGGAAGGTGAGGAAAGGGGTGGTGGTGGGAGGGAGGAGAAAAAGGGAATCTGTGGCTGATATGTAAAATTAAATTAAATTATAAAATTAAAAAAAAAACAGAGTTCTCTAAAGATGAAACAGAAATAGCTGAGGAAAAAAGGAATGTTCTACATGTGTTGTCATTAGGTAAATGCAAATCAAAACTACTTTGAGATTTCATATTCCACCAGTCAGAATAACTAAGATCAATAAAACAAATGACATCTTATGATGATAAGAATATGAAGTAAGGGGAACACTCACCCATTGCTGATGGGAGTGAAAACATGTACATCTACTCTGGAATTCAATGTGGTGGTTCCTCAGAAAGATGGGAATTTATATACCTCAAGATCCATTCCTAGGCATATACTCAAAGGGCTCTATGTCCTACTAGATATAGACACTTGCTTTGCCATGTTCTTTGCTGCTCTTTTCATAATATCCAGAAATTGGAAACAA
The DNA here is from genome assembly GCF_049852395.1 of Peromyscus maniculatus bairdii. Taxonomy (NCBI): domain Eukaryota; kingdom Metazoa; phylum Chordata; class Mammalia; order Rodentia; family Cricetidae; genus Peromyscus; species Peromyscus maniculatus. The sequence continues at coordinate 19,064,448 of NC_134867.1, forward strand.
CCTAAATGTCTGTTAATGGATGAGTACATAAATGTATATTTATACAATGTAATATTAATCAGCTGTTAAAAAATGAAATCATGAAATTCACAGGTAAATGAATGGAGGTAGGTAAAAGCCTCTGAGGTAACCCAGGCCCCTAAGACAATGTGGTATGTATTAGGTTATATGTGATGTTAGCTGATACGTCTTTGATAAGCAGGCCACAATCTGCATACCCAGAAACGTTAGGTGTAGACTGAGTAGAGAAAAGTTATGGAAGAATGAGGAAGGGAAATGAAATGGTCGGATTAAACAGAATAGGAAAGAGAAGCAGGGGTGGGTAAGTGAGGAAATTAAGGTGGGGGAAGCTAAAACTAAGGACTATTTGAGGCATCATATAGAAATATACTATAGAAGAAGCTTCTTTAAAAGGCCATATGTGCATGAAGGAAATCTAAGGGGAGTCACCAAAAAATGGGAGAGACAAAGTCTGAAACTAGACATTCCTTTCCACCAACTGAAACCCTCAGTACCAGGAATGAGTTGCATATAATCAAGTTGTTGATCAAAGGGTCCCAGGGGAAACTCCCAAACATCCCAGGCTACTGCCAAGTTTATTGGTTGCTCTCTAAAAGCTGATGGTTAATATTGCTGAAGATAACACCTGCAATAAATCATTAAACATGGAGAAGTCAAGCTGGAACCTTCCTAGAATTTTCACCCCTATTGTCTAGTGTTCATGGTACCGGGAGATATTTTGCATGTGACCAGAGGAGAGGTAAACTCCACCCAACTATAGACAGCTTGTAGACACCTTCTGTCTACAATGATGACCTGCCTGCAGTATGCACTGGTACAATAGTTGCACAAGGCTTGTTGGAGTTACCAAAACATCTAATTGGATTTAAGGCCCACTCTATGAAATAGAAACCATGCCCAACACATCTTGGTTGCTCAAGAACCTGAGACTAGATAGAACATGGGCCTAGTGGAAAACCAAACACTATTCTTCTGCAAAAGTAACGTAGCAAGAAAATGACATTCTGCTAAACTCAGAGATCAGTTTCTTGCTCAGTTATCATCAGAGAAATTTCCTTCAGCAGTAGATAGTAACAAATACAGAGGTCCTCAACTGGACATTGTACAGAGAGTGAAAGACTTTGGAACACTCAGTCCTACATGGGGTGTTTCCAGCTAAACCCTCCCCTCTGAGGTCAGGAAGCCATGGGAAAGGAGGCAGAAAGATTGTAAGAGTCAGTGGGGTGAATGACAAGGAAACAAAGCCTTCTAGGAACAAAAGGACTGATGCAAATGAGAACTTACAGAGACTCCGGCAGCACGCACAGTGCCTGCACAGGCCTAAGCTAGGTGAGGTCCTAGCAGTGAGAGCGGAAGTGGACATAAGCCACAATCCATAAGTATGAGGTATCTACAATTGAATATTTCTTGCACAGGAAAAAAAAATTAGTTTTCTCCAACTGAATCTCAGTGGGTATGCAAACCATATTGGGTGGTAGGGCCCATGCCCAGCAATAGATGGCCAACACAAAAGGGACTTAGTGGTATTTTTTTTCTCTCATAATGCTTTGTCTGGGCAGTTGTTTTGTCTAGTGAAGTGGGCCTAAGTCAAACCAGACACTGATTGGCTACTCCTTCATGGTCTGTGCCACCACCATTACTCTAGATCAGTGATTCAAACCTGTGCATTGCAGTCCCTTTAGGAATGTCAAACAGCCTTTTCACAGGGGTTACCTGAAAAAGTATAGATATTTACTTTACAACTCATAACATTAGCAAAGTTATAGTTATGAAGTTTTAACAAAATAATTTTGTGGTTGGGGTCTCTACAACATGGGAAACTGTTTTCAAGGGTCACAGCATTGGGAAGGTTGAGAACCACTACTCTAGAGCATATCTCACAGGAAGGACAGATTTTAGGACAAAGGTTTTGTGGCTGGGTTGGTGCTTCTGTTTCTCCTTTGGTAGTCTTCAAGTATCTTCTTGCACCAGACGCTAGAACATAGAGGTGAAGGCTCCATGTTCAATGAGTTGTGTGGGTATTGTCCTCAGGAATGGGGTTCTGCTGTCAGTTTGTGGAGAGCAACCCATTTTCCTAGCAACAACTTTGGCTGTTTGGGGATTTCCATGGGATCTGCTTGGCCAACTCAATTGAATGCAGCCTAGTCCTGCTACTAGACGCCTCATTTGGTGATAAGAGATGGCCAGTCAGTACTCTGTATCCTCTATGCTTGGGAGACCTCATTAGGATCTCCTTCATCTATTTCAGGAGGTTTCCACTGCACTAGATTTCCATATTATTCCTCAAGTGCCACTCAATTCCAGCTATCTCTCCCCTCACATTTTCTCCCTCAACCTTATTTCCTCCCCTACCCACCTGATCCTCTCATTCCTGTCTCCACCCATCCCCATCTCCAAAATCTGTTCTATTTCCCATTCCCATGGAGATCCACGTGTCCCCTCCTCATCCCTTCCTCTATGCATAACTTCTCTGCATCTATGGGTTGTATGTTGATTATCATTTATTTAATACCTGATCCATCTCTCCTTTGAAGATCTAGTAGTTAATCTTCTGAATCAGAGCTCTGAACTTTATCTTTCTAAAGAGTATTCGAATTCTATCCACTTACTCTGTTTTTCTCACAGTGAGACAATTTAAAAATATCTTTAAAAATTCAGAGATAGCATAATGAAGTTGATGCCCCAGAGGCAATGTGAACAAGAATGAGAGTCTCTGTGTTATGAGTAACTTGTCACATTTTAAACATTTTACACTTTTTTTTATGCTGAGGGAATTTCTTTCTGTTATTTTCTGGCATGTACCTGAAGCAAGGTTTAGTGTTTTTGTTGTTGCTACAGCTGTTGTTTATTGCCAAAGTATAAACATAATTTGAAAATCAGAGGTATATAACGGTCATTTTCCTGTTTACATTAGAATTAACCAAAAATAATTTAATATTTTGCTATTATATATAAATATATAATTTGTTTACATATATACATTTGATATATATGTGTGTATATATATACATTTATATATATATATGGTTAAAATTGAAACAAGTTTTCAGTTTACTGTCTACTGTATCTCATACAGTACTGTGCAATTATTGCCCTATCATTACTTGAGATCTACCAGAATTTCAAGTTAGAGATAAGGAGAGGAAATGGGTACCCAGAACAGGGATTATCAGCCACTTTTAGTAAATTAGGTAATTTGAAGATAGAGTAACTGCCATGAAATAATCTATCTTGGACAGCAAGGGTATTAAGATGTGGGAGGGTCTCAACATGGTCTTTCAAGTAAATCACTCAACAGACTTTGGCTAACCGAAATTCCTTCAATGTGTTGGTTCCTCAGAAAAATGGGAATTGATCTACCTCAAGATCTAGCTATACCACTCTTGGGCATTACCCAAATACCCAAAGGACTCCTACCACAGTGAGCATCTACTATGTTGTTGCTCTATTCATAATAGCCAGAACCTGGAAACAATCCAAATGTCCCTCAACAGAAGAATGGATAAAGAAAATGTGGGACATTTACACAATGGAGTATTACGCAGCTGTCAAAAAATGACATCATGGAATTCCCAGGTAAATGGATGGAACTATAAAAAATTATCCTGAGAGAATTGCCCCAGACCCAGAAAAACAAATAGCTTTGTATTCTCTTATATATGAATATTAGCCATTAAGTCAATGATAATCAAGATAGAACCACATAGAGCCACAGAGGTTAGATACAGAGTAAGGGACTGTAGGGAGTGGGGGGGGCAGAGAAAATAGAATAGGTAATTATGGATGGATGGGGGGCTAGAAGAGGAGGATCAAGTGGGGACAGGTAAGAGACGGTATGCAAAGGAGGGAATGTGGTGAAAGACAACTAATATTAAGGGCCATTTGAAGGGTTAATGGAAATCTAATACAGTAGAAACTTCTTAAAATATATACTTATATGACGACGATCTAAATTAAAACACAAACTAATGGGAAAGGCATAGCTCTAACTTGTTTCTTATCACCAAATGAAGCTTCCAGTACTGGAATTGGGTTATAGAAATCCCCAAAGAGGAGGCAAAAACAGTATAAGCAGTAGAGGAGGTGGAGGACCTCAAGAAAACAAGACTGTCTAAATCAGTGGTTCTCAACCTGTCGAGTGCAACCCCTTTGGGGGTAGAATGGCCTTTTCACAGGGGTCACCTAAGACCATTGGAAAACCCAGATATTTACACTATACTTCATAATAGTAGCAAAATTATGGTTATAAGGTAGCAATGAAATAATTTCGTGGTTGGGGCCACCACAACACGAGGAACTTTATTAAAGTGCCACAGCTTTAGGAAGGTTGAGAACCAGTGCTCTAAATCAACATGATCATCCCTCTTAGGAACTGGAAGAGACTGAGGCCACAAACACAGGGCTTGCATGGTAGTACACAAGATCGGGCCCTCGAGCTGAAAGGAGAAGTGGACACATGCCGTGTGCACATGCCTTCATCCCTAACCTAGAAACAATCTCCAGTTGATAACCACTTGCTAATGAAAATTTAGTATCCTAAAAGGAAGTCTCATTGGGGAAACAAACTACTCTTTAGTAGGCTGCATGTCCAGTAGTAGATGGCCACCAGAAAACACACTCAACAGCATGTTTGGAGGTTCTTTGTATAATAATATCATATCAGGGGTTTTCCTTTTCTTTCTTTTTTTTAATTTCATCTTATTATTTTTCATTTTATAAACACACATATATTATTATTCTTCAAGTCCTTTGCATACATATTACGACTTATAGTTTAATGTTCTTATGAGATTTCTAAGTGTGTAAATGAACACACTTTGTTTATTTTGTTTCTTGTGCCTTCCCTTGGGATCATTTCATTGTTTGTTTTGTCCAATTCCAGTATGTAAGCTTTTACTTTATTTTATTTTTATCCCTTAAAGCCCATTTGTTTTCTGAGGTAACAGAAATGGGTCGACTCTCATGGCAGGGGAGGTGTACAGGAGTTAGGAAGAGTCAAGGGAGGGGAAACTGTAATCCGGATACATTATGTGATTTAAAAAAAGTCTATTTTCAATAAAAGGAAAAAAATAAAAAATAAAAAAAATTTCTATATCTCTCCATTTAACTTCTTCCCTGAAAGTAATTCTGCCAGGAACAATTTTGTTTTCTTCAGCAAAATTGGCATAATTTCAGGGAGAACTTCTTCTTTCCTACTTTGTCCGTTGTTCACTCGTTTAGTCAAGTAGTTCCTGAGCAACTGGAATCTAGTCATTTCTCCATCTGCTTTCCTTAAGGGACCTACGTTACAGATATTTTGCATACTTCATCAGCACAGGCAGAAAAACTGAAAATCCTATGACTTTTTTTTATATCGATGCATGGCTTTCTAAGTCCAGCTGTGAGTGCAGAACCTCTTCATTTTCATGTAGAGACAGAAACTGCTGCACTTTATATTCATAGACCAAGTAAAGCAAATGCGTTTATGCTTCACCAACATATTCTTCAGTTACATGCAATGCCTTCCATATTTTTCACGGGTTTGTAATTTATTCCAAAGTACATATGCAAACAGTGCTATAACCTTTGAAGTAGGAAATCTGTCTGCAGGTAATATTCTCGTCCTGTCAGAGGCACCCAGCTAAATGATATTGATGGGACTTTAATGATAGAAATTAATTACAGGGTTGAGTTGTTTCTCACTATTGTGTGCCACCGTGTTGTCACATTGCTTTCGGCTCCAGTGCTCCCTGCCACTTGTCTCTCAAGAAAGTTTTGCCTATAATTGAGGTGTGCGCATGTTTATCTCAGCTTGAACATATGTGTGTAAGGGGGGGGGCGGGGAGAGAGAGAGAGCGGCATTTATTTGCTGATCCCAGAGTGTGAGGACTGTTTTGTGTTTTTAGATCACTTCTGTTTTACAAATTCTCCATGATTCTGGGAATTATTTCAGTGAAAAGCACATTCAAAACTCTAAATTCTGGAGCCCAGAATGGTTGCTGGCCATTTATTAAACAAAATAAAGCTAACATGAAATTTTCTAAGCTTTGACATGTTACGTTGATAGTATCCTATATTAATATGTGTCTATATTCACTTGCAAAATATTATTGATTAAGCCATGATTAGAGGAAATGTGTTGTAGCATGATGATCATTAAAATCAGTTTTTATGGGGTTGTGGGCATAACTCCTCACCCCCACACACACATGTTCACTCAAATGCATTTTGAGTGAACATACGTGTGTGTGTGGGTTACTTCTCAATGTGCATGTGGAGGCCAGAGGTCTAGCCCAGATAGTTTTCTCTATCAGTGTTCAACTTATCTTGGAGGACAAGGTCTCTCACTAAACTTGAAGCTCTTCAATGTAGGCAGACTGAATAATAAACAATAAACGTCCCCAGTGCCCTGTCTTCTCTTCTCAGTACTGGGTTCAGCTGCTGCACCAGGATTTTGTGCATTTGCTGAGATTCAACTCAGGCCCTCCTGCTCGCAATGTAGACACGTGGGCTGCTAACCCAGCTCCTCAGCCCCCATGATCACAGAATTTTGAAGCATTCTCAAAGAAAAAGGAGAGACCTCAAGATTGAAAAGGACTAAGGATCTTACAGCAGGATCTTGAGAAAATGTTAGAGGCTAATAAACCACAGATGAAAATGACTGAAATCTAAGAGTGCTTAAAACCAGAGAGGATACAACAGTATCAGTGAAAAAATGCAGTTGAAAACAGCTTTTGATTATGAGCTGAACCAGTGTGTGTGTGTGTGTGTGTGTGTGTGTGTGTGTGTGTGTGTGTGTGTGTGTGTAAATACATGTGCTATCACAAATTGCTACTTGTATGTGTGTTTTTAGAGCTGACCCTTTGGTGCTGAACATCCAATTGGTGTGTTTTTCCCTATGGAAGGCCCAATTGTTGGGATATATGGCAAAAGTATACTTAATTAAATAAACACCTCTACCTTCCAATTTGGCAGCACCAGTTTGCATTACCATGGAAAATGAATGAAAATTACTACATCCTGGTCAAAATTTGGTGAAATCAGTGTTTAAGATTTTTAGGATTTTAATAAAACATACTTGTACTTCTTTACTTGAATGTACAGTTTCTTAAGGATTTACAATGTTAATCATCTTTTAACATGATCATTTCCCATCTTCATGTGTCCTGTGCTGAGGCATTGGTTCAAGTCTCTTCTTGGTACTCTTGTTCATTTTCTCATTTTTGAGTTTTAAATTTTTCTTACTATCATTTTAATAAACAGTCTTTTTTATGATCTATATTTTGCACAGATTTTTCTTCCAGACTGTTGTTTATGTTTTAAGTTTCTTGATATTTTCATATTCAAAGAAGCCTAGCTTATCAACTCTTTGTTTCCTGAACTGTAACTGTTGTGTTATATTTACAAGCATTATTACATCCAAGAATACCCAGTGTTCATTCCTATGTTAATTTTTAACTTCAACTTCAAGAGTTTTTGTTTGTTCATTTTTATTTTGCACTTTACATTTCAATATATGATACATTTGGAGTTAATTTTTGTGAAAGGTTCAAAGTTTGTGTCTAGATATGTTTTATTATTGGTGGATATCCAGGGAAAACAGCAACATGTATGCTGAAGACCCTTCTTCGACCAGTTGCATTGTCTTTGCTTTTATCAGAGACCAGTTGGCTACGTCAGTGTGGATTTATTTCCTGGCTTTCTATTATGCTGTACTTTTCTATTGGTTGAATTCCTCACCAATATTGCACAGTCTAGATTCCTGCAACTGTGGAGTAAGGCCTTACAGCCATGTGATATCAGTCCTCCACCTTTGTCTCAATGTCACAAGTTATCATTATCCACTCATCAGTGCATGGACTTCTAGTCTGTTTTCATTTTCAGGATTTGTTGATAGAGAAGGAATGAACAGGGAAGATGAGGTAACTCTCCAGTCAGATAGGAGGCTATTTGAATAGATGTTCAGGTGGAAAATCTGGCTCATGTAGAACTACTTAGAGTTTTTAGGTAAAATTCAACACTGATTTCCACAGTAGCTGCCCCAGTTTGCATCCCCACAGGCACTGAGCATGTGTTCCCATTTCCTCACCTCTAAGTTTGTCAGTATTTGTGTGTTTGATCTTAACTATCCTAACTGGAGCAAGATGAAATCCCCAAACACCTTTGATTTGTATTTCACTAATGGTTAGGGATGTTGGGCATTAAAAAACAAACAAACAAATGTGCTTTTAGCCATTTGCTTTTCAGTTTTTGAGAACTGTTCATTTTTTTCCATGCCTAATTTAAAAATTTTTATCTTGTTTTTCATTTTTTGAGAATTTCTTATACCAGGACCATATTTACATAATTTCCACCCTACCATCTCCCTCTCCAATTCTCCCCATACCCATTCATTCTCTCACAAATTTATGACCTCTTCTTTAATTGTATATATATATATATATATATATATATATATATATATATATATATAACCTGCTGAGTTCACTTGGTGTTGCTCATGTATATTAGAACTACTTACACACCCCCGCATACATATGCAAATACGTGTGTGTGTGTGTGTGTGTGTGTGTGTGTGTGCTATCTAATTATATTTAAGGTCTGATCAATATGAAGAAATTTATGCTTGGTACTGTAAATTTAGCCAACTACCCATGGATGGTGAGGTCATGGATCTCAGAGAACCTACTTTCTTAACTAATATAATTCTCAACTTCATTCTAAATACCTATTCTTATATCCACAGAAAAATGTAGTGCTCATGCTGCATTAAAGAATCTTATTTTTTTCAGCAAATGGAGACCATCAAAGAAATTCACAACTGGTCAAAACACAGAGAACAAGTGATTGTGGGGTGTGTGTCCAAAATTGATATACTTACAACAAAACCTCTACCCCCGAGGCTCAGAAGAGAAAGAATATCTCAGAAGAAAAAGAAATAGTATAAAATCCTGGAGACTAGGATGTCTGCTGTGAGATAGTGTCCTGAAGTCTTAATAATATAGGTGCCTAAACAAGATAGGAACAATGACATTATTTGACATTTTAATGTGGATAAGGCAAATCTCAAGGATCTTCCCCTAAATAAAGAGCTACAAGGACTGAATGACTGTTGAGAGAGGGAGAATCAGTTATTGCCTGAGTCCCCTGGTAGTTCATATCCCAAGTGGTCAGATCTAAACACACACACACACACACACACACACACACACACACACACACACACACACACACACAGGTGATACCATGTCCCATTTTTACAATTGGGTTGTTCATTTTCTTGATGTTTAGGTTTTTTGAATTCTTTATGTGTTCTGAATACTAACATTTTTCACATGTACAGCTGGTAAAAATATTATTCTCATTCTCCATTGGAATGATGGTATCTTTTCCTGTACAAAAACTTATTAAACTCAGTGGGTCACAAAATAAAAACAAAAATAAAACATTAGGATAGTATTGTTGTAGGGAGTTGATATTGAGCAGGTGGGTAATAGTATGGGAGTGCAAGTGTAACCAGAATTATGATATACATGTATAAAATTGGCAAAGAATAAATTAATGCAAATTAAATTTAAAAAGAGAAAAAAAGTTATTTTCATGAGGTCCTATTCATTAACTAACATTTGGTCTTACTGACTATACTATGAAGGTTCTGTTCAGAAAGTTCTCTATTATACCAAGAAGTTAAAACATGTTTCACTTCTATCAGACTCAGGGCATCAGACTGATGCTGATGTCTTGTATCCATTTGGAGTTGAGATTTGTGTAGGGTGAGAGATGAGAATAGAATTTCACTATTCTACATGTAGCTATCCTATTGGACTAGTACAATTGGTTGATGATGCTGTCTTCAGTATGTATTCCTGGCCTCTTTGCCAGAAATTAAGTGGCTGTAGGAGTATGAGTATGGGCTTATATGTGGGGCCTCAATTCTATTCTACTGATTGATGTTTTTGTTTTTATGCCAGGACCATGCTGTTTCTTTTACCATATCTTTGAAGTATAACTTGAAAATCTGAGATGCTGATATATTCATCAGTTCCTTTATTGTTCAGAATTTTGGGCTTTCTGGATCTTCTATGTTTTCATATAAAATTTAAGATTGTTTTACCTGAAGAATTGTATTAGAATTTGATGAAATTTGCACTGAATCTATAGATTGTTTGTGTTATGATGACAGGATGTACAATATTAATTTTACTAATCCATAAGCAGGAGAGATTTTCCATTTTGTTGTATCATCTTCAATTTACTTTTCACTTAAAATTTTCATTTCAAGTCTTTTATTTCCTTAGTAAGATTCATTCCAAGATAATTTTTGAGGCTATTGTAAATGGTATGATTTTCCTGATTTCTTTCTCAGCATGCTTGTATTTGGTATATAAGAAGGATACTGGGTATTGTGGATTCATTTTGTCTCTTGCTGCCTTGATGCTTACATTGATCATTTTAGGAGTTTTCTTGTGGATTCTTTTAGCATCTTTTATGTATATAATCATGCCATCTATAAGAATACTTTGATTTCTTCTTTCCTTGTATTCTTTTCACCTCCTTCACTTATCTTATTTCTCCAGATAAGACTTGAAAAACTACTTTAAACAAGAAATGGGTGTGGGAAGAATGTTTATCTTTGTCTTATTCTAAACTTTAGTACAAATGCTTTGAGATTTTTGTGTGTTTAAGAAGATGCTGGCTATGGGTTGGTAATTTATCAGCTTTGTTATGTTGTAATATGCCCCCTGTATCCCTATGTTTTCTAAGACTTTAATCATGAAAGAAGGTTCAATTTTGTCAAAGACCTTTTCTGCTTCTAATGAGATAATCACATAGCTTCTGTCCTCAAGTCTATTTATGTGATGGATTAGATTTATTAATTTACATATATTGAACCATCCCTGCACCTCTGGGATGAAGTTGACTTGATCATTGTGGATAATCTTTATATTTGCAGAAAGTTTTTATCCAGTTGTGGATAGAAATAATTATTACCATGAACTGAAAAGACTTACTCCAGAAGAGGGCTGATTCAATTTTTGAGTAACAGCTCACATCATATCAACATATTGAAGAACACAATTTGAATAGTTATAGTAATAGTTATATAAATAAAGTTATATACATACATATATATATACATATATATATATCAAGCTCCTCATAAAATCCACCATACCTTCCTAAGAAATGAGAAAACTAGGAACAAAGGAGAGCTGTTTCCAATTTTAGTTTGCAAGAGTGCCTACAAAACAAAATCTGCAATTAGTAACATGGTGCACAGTAAGAAACTAGACTCTGAGACACACCAGCCTGGTCATGATGATAATGCTTTCTATCCATTGTTACACTGTGTTTGCTTTTGTGTTTTTGTCAACTAGATACAAACTAGAGTCACACAAGAAGGGGGAACCATAACTGATGCATTAGCACCATTGATGATTGGCCTGTCAGTCATTTTGACTGATTATTGATGTGGGAGGAACCAGCCTACTGTGTGTAATGCCATCCCTGAGCAGGTGGTCCTTAGTAGCATGTGAAAGCAAGCTGAGGAAGCCACAGGAGAGGAGCCCTTAAGTGGTATTCCTCCATGTCCTCAGTTTCAATTCCTGTCTTTAGGCTCCTGCTTGAGTCCCTATCCCAACTTCTGTTAATGATGGAATGTGACATAAAAACAGACACAAAACCCCTTTTCCTTCCCTGACCTGTTTTTGGTCAAAGTGTTTACCACAACTGAAACAAAATAAGGACAATTCTATTTACTAGTATTTTGTCGAGAATTTTTTTAAAACTAATGTTCATAAATGAATTGCTAAGCAATTTTGTTTCCTTGTGATGTCTTTCCCTGGGTTTAATGAGCTGGGAAGAAATTATTGCTTCGATTTCCTGGAATTGTTTAGAAGGATAGGTAGAGTGCAGAGAATTAGAATCATTTTTCTTTATTGTTCAGTAGAATGTACCAGAGAACTTATGAAGGTCTGACATTTTCTGGGTGATGCAGTTCAAGTTGCTTAATAGCTAGGGTGTATAAGATTTGTAGAGACCTTGCAAACATGCTAACCAAAAATAAAAAATTAAAAGAACGAATTTTCTTTACTTGATTGGGACTATTTGGATTGTTAGGCTTTTTGGTGATTTTTGCAGATTGTGCTTTGCAAGGAATTGGTACAGTTCACCCAGTCTTAAACACTCACCAGCAGTTTATTCTTTAATTATTTGGATATTCTTAAGGTCTGTGTTGATCATTTTCCTTGTTTATACTTATAATGTGTGTTTTCTCAAGTCTTTCCTTCAGTTAGCTTGAATAGTGATTTATCAATTTTATTGCTCTCAAAAGAGCACATTAATTTTACTTGTCTTCTATGATTTCATGACTGCATTTTCATCGACTTTTCTATTTCCCTTTATCTTAAGCTGGAATCATAGAAGATTTGTTTTCTATATTTATTTAATGCATACTGCAGAGGCATAATAGTGCATTTGTGGTTTAAGGTGAATATTGATGGTTTGATGCCTCATACATTAATTATTTTTACTTGTTTATTTTTCTTTTTATTTAGTAATATTTTTTTGCTTGTATGTGTTTTCTGCCTTCTGAGGTTTTAATTGAACATTACATATACTTTTGTTTCTTCATTTTCTTAGCATGTCAGTTACAGTTATTTGAGTTTTACTTTTTTAAAAAAAATTTTAGATGTACCATATATATTATAATATACATTTTAAATTAATCAAAAATCATTTTCAACTAATGCTATACTGCTTTACATGTCATGTAGTATTTCAAAATAATAACATTTCTTTTTTTCCTTTTTTAATTAAGTGATTTTCTAATCATTTTACATATCACCCACAAATTTCCCTGTCCTCCCTCCTCCTGCCCCTCAGCATTCTCCCCAGGACAGCCCCCATTTCCACCTCCTTCAAGGCAAGGTCTCCCATGGGGAGTCAGCAGAGCCTGGTACACTCAGTTGAGGCAGGTCCAAGCCCTCCTCCCTACACCAAGGCTGAGCCAAGTGTCTCACAATAGGCACTAGGCTCCAAAAAGCTGGCTCATGCACTTGGGACAGGTCCTGATCCCAGTGCCTGGGCCCCCCCTAAACAGTTCAAGCTAAACAACTGTATGGTGGTATTGTGTTCCCCAAAATATTGTGCACCCTAATAAAGTTATCTGGGGTCAGAGACAGAACAGCCACAATATTAAACATAAAGTTTAGGCAGTGGTAGCACATGCCTTTAATCCTAGCATTTCAGAGGCAGAAATCCATCTGTTCAAGGATACAGCCAAGCATGGTGACTCACGCCTTTAATCACAGAAAGTGAACCTTTAATCCCAGGGAGTGGTGGTAGAAAGCAAAAAGATATATAAGGAATGAGGACCAGAAACTAGAAGCATTTATCCTGGTTAAGCTTTTAGCTGGTTAAGCTTCAGGCTTTTGAGCAGCAGTTCAGCTGGGAGAGATTCAGATATGAGGACACAGAGACTTCCAGTCTGAGGAAACAAGATCAGCTGAGAAGTTGGCCAGGTGAGGTTAATGTTGCTTGTTCTGTCTCTCTGATCTTCCAGTGTTCACACCAATACTTGGCTCTGGTTTTGTTTTATTAATAAAGACTCTTTAAGATTCATGCTACACAACTGTCTCACTTATCTAGAGGGTCTATTCCAGTACCATGAGGGCTCCTCAGCTATTGGTCCACAGTTCATGTGTTTCCACTAGTTTGGCTAAACTCCTTCAGTAATGTGGCAGGATACAAGATTAACTTAAAAAATTCAGTAGCCCTTCCATATATAAATGATAAAAGGGCTGAGAAAGAAATCAGAGAAACATCACCCTTTACAGTAGCCACAAATAATACAAAATACTTTGGGTAACTCTAACTAAGCAAGTGAAGGACTTGTATGACAAGAACTTTAAGTCTCTGAAGAAAGAAATTGAAGATATCAAATATAGAACGATCTCCCATGCTCATGGATAGGTAGAATTAACATAGTAAAAATGGCAATCTTACCAAAAGCAATTTACAGATTCAATGCAATCCCCATCAAAATACCAAAACAATTCTTCACAGACCTGGAAAGAACAGCACTCAACTTCATATGGAAAACCAAAAAAAAACCCAGGATAGCCAAAAGAATCTTGTACAACAAAGCAACCTCTGGGGGCATCACCACCCCTGACCTCAAGCTCTACTATAGAGCTACAGTAATGAAAACAGCTTGGTACTGGCGTAAAAAAACTGACATGTGGACCAATGGAATCGAATTGAAGACACTGACATTAATGTGCGCAGGTATGAACACCTAATTTTTGACAAGGAAGCCAAAACAGTACAATGGAAAAAAAGAAAGCATATTTCTAATATTTTTTTTTTTTTGCAAATCCTGTGCCATTACTGTTTTTCACTTCACTTACATCTAAATGCATATATAGTAATAAATACTTTGAGTGCTTTCTTTCTCTTTGCTTTTCTGTTATAGAACTTTCTTGACATTTTGGTTCTTAATGTAGCATTTAACAGCTTAGCCTTCTCTCCAGCCTCCATCACAGAACTTTGTTATTTTATTTCAAGCTCAGAGTGTCTTTATCCAGCTATGCCTGGTCTACCACTATTCCAATTAACAACATCTTCCGTTTATGCTAGGGTGCTTCTGAGTTTTAAATTTTTGTTTAGGCCCTTTCTTAGAATTTTTCCAACTCCTTCCGTTCCCACCTATTCTTTCATGTTGTCTGCTTTCCCCTGTTAAATATTGAATATGTAAATTATAATTTTATAAAGTCCTAGTATGATAATTTCAACACTTTTCTTTCTCACAGTGTCTAGAATGCTTCCTTAATCTCTTCAATCTTTCTGTCAAGTTCAGTTGTGCCTTGTGCTTTGTTTTTCATTGATATAGTGTGTAAAAGGAACTGCAACATAGAAGCCTCAGGAATGCAGTGGTTGGAAGCAGAGGAGAGGTTTTGAATAATCTTTTGATTAGGTCACAGTCTTTTAGTGACTATTTACCTGCAGAATTTTAACTTCTCCAGTGTCTTTTTGTTGTTTTTGATTCTTCTATGGGACTTATGCCTGAATTTATGTATTTACCTCTCCTCAAGTGGGAAGCTACAGGGCTTGGAACAGAAACTCTGTACTTTCATTTTCCAGGTCCAAAAGGAAGATGATTTGCTGGAGTTGGACATTTCCTATCACCTGGCTCAGGTAGGGTCTCACATAATCACCTGGGACAGCGGCCTCTCCTGAAAGTGGGCAGAAAATCAAACAGCTGGTGCACATCCAATGGTTGCTTCTCCTTTCTTCCCTAGCTGGAAACTTGAGGTTTTTTTCCAACATGAGCCTCCTAGAGGTTCTAGAGGCGAAACTCACAAAAGTGGGAGGCTTCCCTGTGAGCAGCTTGTCCTGCAGACTTCACCCAGCTGGAGGGTAAACTCTAAGCCACTAGCAATTCTATTGCAGTGCAAATTTCTTCCTACTTCCAGTGTCTGTAGTGATTTCTGTGCTAATATAATCTTATCAATCCAAGTTGGGGATCAGTAGTGTGTCTTGTAGCCTTCCTTCCCTGACAGATCTAAGGAGTGTTAATGTTTCAGGCTTTCACTTTTATAGTTGTTATAATGCAATGCTATATCGAAGCCTGATTTCTTTTCCAATTTATTAAATTTAACCTAAGAAAATGAAGGAGCTTTAATACCTATCTAAGCCTTATTCTACAGACAGATAAATTATTTCAGACAGATAGGGTGATCCCCCCTCCACCCCCAAGGACATGCAGACAGTTGTTTGTAGACCTCTGATGTATCTTTGTGTTATAATTCAAGAAAAAAAATCAGGATAAATTAATAAAAAAAACTAGTTCAGGGCTGTTTCTTTATTTTTTTTATTTTTTACTTTTATTTATTTATTTATTTTGGTTTTTCGAGACAGGGTTTCTCTGCATAGCTTTGCGCCTTTCCTGGAGCTCACTTGGTAGCCCAGGCTGGCCTCGAACTCACAGAGATCTGCCTGGCTCTGCCTCCCGAGTGCTGGAATTAAAGGCATGTGCCACCACCGCCCGGCAGGGCTGTTTCTTAAACTTCCAGTTTTTCTTAATAGCTAGAAGTCGTTGATAGAAAAATTTTAAAAGAGGATACTGTTGTATGACCTTGAACAAATCCTTCAACGCTTTCTTTTTTACAGGTTTCCATGTGCATGCTTGTGTCTCAGCCACCAATGACTAGTCTACTTAGTGGCTGTAATTTACATAATGATATAGTTTATATTTTTCCAACTACATGTGGCAGTATCAATCTAAGGTTCCTATCGTTTTAATGTCATTAGTTGTTTCAATTCAGCTTTTTCATCAATTAATCAATGCCTCATCAATAAGCTTGATGTGAAGATCTGGTGTTACCAAAGAGTCTTCAGTGCTTCATAACCAGGAGAAAACCTTGCAAAGTCATTGTTTTATTGATCCAACAATAGCTGCTGAAAGGCTATTTGAAAAAAAAGAAGGAGAGGAACTAAGGTTGTCCCAACATGGGGCAATATTGCCCATGTGTTGAATTACTGCTAAGGTGACCAGCTCGTAGTTTCCATGGGATGAGATGAGAGACTTTCAGAGATAAAGTTGGTAAAGTCGCAGGCAAACTGGAATAACTTGGCCATCTGAGGTCCTATCCCAAACAATAGATGTTTAAAATCATCCAGAATGTACACACACTTAGTTTTATAACCATTTGTTTATTAAAGTATCCAAGATTAATTTGAGTTAAACAAAGCAAATAGGAAGGGAAAAGACTTGGAGTGCTTAATCATTTAAAATTAATTTCTTTTAACTTATGGCTCAGACTCTAAACCTTATCTATTAGTTTGGGCTAAGATTTACTAAGGTATCAAAACCTCATAGAAAAGGGGGATTAAAAAATGTAGGACTCAGAGGGGATGGGAGACACCAGGAGAACATGGCCCACTAATCAACTAAGCAGGGCTTATGTGGGCTCATAGAAACTGAAACAACAAGCATGGAGTCTGCATGGTTCTGCATCAGGTCTTCTGCCTGTTATATTACAGCTAATAGCTTGGTGTTTTGTGGGACTCCTAGCAGTGGCAGCGGGTGTGTCTTTGACAATTTTTGTTTTCTCTTCTCTTCGGATGCTTCTTCCTATTGGTTTGCTTTGTCCAGCCTTGATATGAGGGCTTTTTGTTTTGTGTCATTGTATCTTGTTTAGTCCTGTTTGGTTGTTTTCTTTTGGAGGCTTGAATGGAAACGGGGGTGGGGTAGGGTGGGGCGGGGCGTGGATCATGGGAACAGGGGAGGTGGGAGGGAACTAGGAGGAGTAGAGGGAGGGGAAACTGTAGTGGGGATGTATTGTATGAGAGATGACTCTAATTTCAATAAAAAATCAAGAAACTTGAGTTATGGGGCACTTAGTATTTTAAAAGAACAGAGACTTTCCTTATTTACTAAATAAGAAAATAAATTTACTAACTAAGAATGAGAATTCTCTCTCGAAAGAAGCAGAGAAAAGGTTTGGGGAGGCATATCTGAGGAGAGCAAGCAGAGACCAGAAAAGCATATAGAAGAAATAGTCTTTAGAGGACTAGAGAAATGGCTCAGCAATTAAAGGTGCTTGCTCCAGTTGTCCGGTGACCTGGGTTTGTCTCCATAACCTTACGTAAAGGTAGAAGGAGGACCAACTGAACAATGGTGTAACCTGCCATCCACCTCTCTGCTGTGCCAGGCATATCGCCCCGGCCACAACTCACTCTCTCTCTCTCTCTCTCTCTCTCTCTCTCTCTCTCTCTCTCTCTCTCTCTCTCTCTCTCTCTCTCTCCTATACACACAACTATTGCAAAGAAAGAAAAAGCTGAGTAGCTTACACATCAATCACTGAGTCCTTACCTATAAACAGATGATAAACATGGCCCTTCCCTCAGAAGTGAGAGGTGGCAGAGGGCCCATGGATTTTGCAGACCATGCAGCCATTGTAAGGGCTTTAGCAAAAGACGTAGCAAGAGAAGAAGGTTGGAGGGAGGAATATGGTGTGTTTCTGCAGACCTTTCCAAGGAAGCCAGTATTTAGAAGCCAATAAAAACAAATGCTCTAGAAAGAACCTACTAATGGGATATTGTTTTGGAGGTCTAGTTTTTGTAGTGCTAGTAGATAATGTGTGGAGTTTTGTTTCTAAATAAATAAATAATGAAGAAAAATAAACACTAAATACAGTTAAAAAGTGAGAAAGGCTGACAGATTAGAGACCAGGCTTCCTTATGCTTGTAAAACAGTATAGTTGTGGCGCCATTTTATCTCATTGTCCTTTGCTTGCTTGGAATTGACCAGGGAAATACTTCAATCTGTACCTTGCTGTACCCTTAGGCACTACATTTTCTAAAGAAACCTCTATGAGTTAGAGAACAACACATAAACTAGGGTTTCCTTTGACACAAGTCATCTCACACTCTTGTTTTAGTAGAACTAGACATCTTTCTAGCCAAGTTCTGCGAACTTGCAGCCTGAGGCATGGAATTACACTGGGCTGAAAAGGCCCTCACTCAAAAATAACTTATTTAAACATTATGTTGTAGTTTCAGGGAATTTACCTTTCAGCAAGGTCAGTAGTTTTTATACCAACAATGCCTGTCTTTTTCTACTTACCCTAAAGCTACTGAAGAAATACACAGTGTTTTAAATGTGAAAGCTACCATCTTTTGTTTTTCAATTATATGAAACTCTAATAATACCTTCCTTTCCAATTGTAAGAGTGTTCTTATTGAGTAAGAAACACTCCAGACACTTCTTGCACTTACAGTAGATCTTTATTTTAGTAAATTTAATAGATATTGATACTTGCTGTGGCTAGTCTCACACAGGCATCCCATGTCTGAAGCAGAAGAACAATTTTCAAAACATGTAGCATTTCCTGAAATGTTTTGCCTCCTGGTTCTCTTTAGTGGATGACCAGCAAAAGAGAACATGCCTGGTGTTGTATCATAGCTACCTGTGAAGTATTTATTATGGGAAATATAAATGATCCTCTTATACATGGTAAGCAATTTTCTTTGTCAGTTTGTGACTAAAGTATTTTGACAGTGGGAACTTTTACTTACGGACAGACAGTGGTTTGTTAAGGGACAACTAATCCTGTGTCCTTCTTCAGAAACATCAGTCTAGCAGTTGCATTTCCTTGAGGGTCTCTAAGAAGAGGTTAGGAGTTGAATTTGAGGGCTGAAGAATACTTTGGGGCAACTTTAAATTGAACTTCGCATATTATGTTGTTTGGTGCTTCTGTTGTTCAGGGACGATGGTGGGGTGCCATCTGCAAAGAGGTCCTCCAGATATGATGGAAGAGGCAACTCAGCAGAAGGAAAGGGTCTCAAGAGCAGGCAACAGAGTCATAGATAGCTATCAATCCCTCTGCCAGGAGTCCTTTGAGAAGGCCATGCCAACCAACTGCAACACATATGCATAGGGCTCAGGTCAGTCCCATGCAAATTCTCTGGTTGGCAGCTCAGTCTCTGTGTGCTCTTATGAGCCCAGGCTAGTTGACTCTGTGGGTTTTCTTGTGGTGTCCTTGGCACCTCTGGTTCCCATAATCCTTCTTCCCTCTCTTGTACAGAATTTCTAGAAGTCCACCTAATATTTGACTGTGGATCTCTGTATCTCTTTCCATCAGCTGCTGGGTGAAGCCTCTCTGATGACAATTGGGCTAGGTAATGATTTAGGAGTATAGCAGAGTATCATGGAAAATCATTTCATTGACTCTTCCATTTTTTCCCAGTCAAGTTTGATTCTATCCTAAATCTCTGGGTCCTGGACTTCCAGGCATTGTCAGGGGTGGGCTTGCTCTCACAGTATGTGTCTCAAGCTGGACCAGTCATTGGTTGGCCATTCCCATAATTTTTGTGCCACTTTTGTCCCAGCATATCGTATGGGTAAGGTAAATTATATAGGTCAGATGTTATGTGGCTGGGTTGGGGTCCCAGTACCTCCACTTGTCTAGTTACTGGTGAAGGCCAGTTCAGGCTGCATTTCCCATTGATAAGTCTTAACTAGGGTCACCCTCAGATTCCTAGGAGTTTCATTTGCAGTAGGTTTCTAGTTTATCCCAGATGACCCTTACTCCAGTTGTCTTACCCGGTACTCTATCCCTCCATCCTCCCCTCCCCTGATCCCTCCAGTCCCCATGCTTATACCCACATCCAAACCTCTCCCCCATCCACCTGTGATGTTTATCTTATTTCCCCTTCACAGTGAGATTCATGTATTCTTCATTAGCCTTCTGTGTTACTAAGCTTATTTGGATATATGGATTGTAGCATGATTATCCTTTAATTTATGGCCAATACCCACCTATAACTGAGTACATACCATGCTTGTTTTTTTGGATCTGGATTACCTCACTCAGGATGATCTTTTCTGGTAACATCCACTTGCTATGATATCATGATATCATTGTCTTTAACAAATGAGTAATACTCCATTGTGTAAATGTACCACATTTTCTTTATCCATTCTTTGGTTGATGAACACCCAAGTTGTTTCCAGATCCTGGCTATTACAAATAAAGCTATTATAAAAATAGTTGAGCACATGTCCTTGAGGAATAGTAGAGTGTCCTTTGGGTATATTCTCAGAAGTGGTATTGCTGGGTCTTGAGGTAGATTGATTCCCAATTTTCTGAGAAACTGCCATATTAATTGCCAAGGTGGCTGTACAGGTTTGTACTTCCACCAGTAATGGAAAGTCTTCCCCTTGCTCCATATCCTCACCAGAATGAGCTGTCACTTGTGTTTTTGATCTTAGCCATTCTGACAGATATAAGATGGAATCTCAGAGTTATTTTGGTTTGCATTTCCCTGATGGCTAAGGATGTTGATCTTTTCCCATTCTGTAGGCTGCCATTTTGTCCATTTAATGGTGTCCTTTGGCTTACAGAAGCTTTTCGGTTTCATGAAGTCTCATTTATTTGTTGTTAATCTTAGTCCCTGTGCAATCGGTGTTCTATTCAGGAAAATTGTCTCCTGTGCCAGTGTGCTCAGGGTTAATTTCTTTTTCAAAAAAGCAATTTCCTACTATTGTTTGTATATGTACAAGATGTATGTGTGTGAGTACATGCACACTATGAGGACAAGGAAAAATTCCATGAGGCCAGTTCTCTTTTCACACTTTGTGAGTTCTAGGGATTAAATTCATGAAGTTAAGCTTGTAGAGAAAGTACGTTTAGCCTCCCCAACCACACCCCAGACAGCTGACATCTCACAAGTTGCAATTTTGATTATTTTTATATTTTTGTTTATTTGACAATTTTATACAGTATATTTTGGATGTATTCTTTCTCCTCCATCGACTACTAACAAATCATCTACTCCCTCCATGCCTACTCAACTTCTTATTATTTCTCTCTCTTAAAAACAAAACAAGACAAACCAAAATCAAAACAACAACAACAAAAAACAAAACAGAAATCCATGGAATAGAATTTGTATTGGCTAACTCTTCCTGAGAATGAGGCCTGGCCTGGAGTGTAGTTGATATATTCAGTGCTACCTCAATGGAAAAAACTCATTTTCCTTCTTCTAGAAGATCATGTTTGCAAATAGCTTCTTGGGTAGGGGTGGGACTTTGTGTATATTTTCCTCTCCTTTTGTGCTGGGATGTTGCCTGCCTTGAGTTTGTGCAAGTCTTGTGCTTTCTGTTATAGTGTCTAGGAGATCATAATGTGCATCTTCTCCCTGTTGTGTCTGGAAAATGCTGCTTCCCTAAAGTCATCTACCACCGCTGGCTCAAACAATTTATCCACCCTCTTCTGCACAGATTCCTGAGCCTTGAACAGAGGGATATGATAACAACATCACATTTAGGGCTGAGCACTCCAAGTCTCTCAATTTCTGCATATTGTTCAGTTGTGTGTTCCTGTGGTAATTATCATCTACCAAATAAAAGAGAACTTCTCTGATGAGGGTTGAGTGATTAAGTTATCTATGAGTATATGACATTAGGAGAATATATGGTTATATACCATTAGGAATCATTTTATTGCTAAGTTAGTTTAGCAGAATAATAGCAGTAGGTTTTACTCTTATGCTAATGACCTTTCTATCCTGAGGTTCTTGGTTTCATGTTCAATGTCAGGCATCATGTGACTTTAATAATAATAATAATAATAATAATAAATTATATAAATAATAATAATAACAATATTATTTAAGTAATTGGTGTTTCCCATAACATTCATGTGATTATTGCAACAGTGGTCATATCTTGAAGCTGGCTTGTCATTATTGTAGCTTGAAGGGTTTGTAGCTGAGTCATATTGATGCCTGCTTTTCTTCTTTGTTAGTATGTACAGCAACTTCTAGCACTAATAATGCTATCCCGTAGGAATGAAGCTTCCGATTTATTATTGGCTAGATTTCCCCATGTTCTATGCCATAAGCATGCAGTGTATTCCACAATAAGTTCTTACCATCAAGTTGTATAGAATTAACCATAGCATCAACAACAGCCAAAAGTGATTTGAGGGTCTGTAAGCATTTCATTGTTAGTACTTGGGGCTTTGTTTGGTAACATTTGATATCTAGTTGGGGTGTTCTCTCCTCTATTATATAGTAACTCCATTTAATTTTTTATATGTGCATATATTTTAGGAAGACGCTACAGTAATAGGTTTCTAAATGGCTTTTCAAAAGGCCTGTTTTTTAAGATATCCCCCCCATATTCCACCTTCTGAACAGTTCTCCTACCTCTCTCCCCATTTAATCCTCTTATTTCATTCTTCTCTCTATCCTTTCATAACACAACATCCTATTCCTTTTCATTGGAAGATTTCTTCTCCACCTGGAGTCCCTTATTAGGTATAACATCTATGGATATTATAAATGAAACACATATCTGTATTAGTCAGGGTTCTCTAGAGTCACAGTATTTATAGGATATTATAGAATAAATATCTCTCTATATATATCTATATATCTATATAGATCTACATCTATATGATATAGATGTGGGAATTTATTGGAGTGACTTAAAGACTGAGTCCAACAATGGCCATCTGTGAATAAAAAGTTCAAGAATCTAGTAGCTGTCCAGTCCAACAAGGTTGGGTGTTTCAGCTGGTCTTCTGTATATGCTGAAATCCTGAAGAGGTAGGCATCAATGCCAGTGAAGGAAAGGATGTGCTAACAAGGTGAGGGCAATCAAGCAAAGAAAGAACAAACAGCCCTTCCTTCTCCCATTGTCCTCCTATAGCCTTCCAGTAGAAGGTGTGGCCCAGATTAAAGGTGTGCCATCCTGCCTCAAGATCCTGATCAAAAACCTGTGTCTTCCAGCTTCAAGATCCAGATCATAAGTGTGCCCTCCATTACTGGATTATAGTTCATTCCAGATATAGCCACGTTGACAACCAAGAACAGCCACCAAACATATCTAAAGTATAAAAACCAACACTCACTTACAAGAGAAATCATACAAGGTTTATATTTCTGGGTCTGGGTAACCTCACTTAGGATGATTTTTTCTAGCTCTCCATTTAACAGAAAATTTCATGATTTTGCTTTTCTAAACATCTGAAAAATACTCCATTATGTAAATGTGCAAATTTTCATTATCCAATTCTCAGTTGATGGGCATCTAGGCTATTTTAAATTTCTGGCTATCATGAATAGAGCAGCAATGAACATGGATGAAAAAGTATCTTTGTAGTTCATGCCCAGGAATGGTATAGCTAGATCTCACAGTAGGTATATTTTAAGTGTTTTGAGGAACCCCCACACTGATTTCCATAGTGACCATACCAGATTTCACTCCCACCTGTAAGGAATAAATGTTCCTCTCTTCCTGCACCCTTACCATCATCTAATGTCATGTGTTTTATTAATTTTGGCGATTCTGACTCAGGCGGTTTTAATTTGCATTTCCTCGATAAGTAACACTGTTGAACACATTAAAGAAATTTTTAGCCATTTGTGTTTCATATTTTGAAAATGTTTTATTTAGTTTAAAATTCTCTTTGAAGCTGAGTTACTTGTTTCCTTGCTGCTCAGGCTGTTCTTTTTTTTGGGGGGGGGGGCGTTCTTTGTCTATTCTAAATAACACCATTCTGCCAGTCATGTATTTGATAGAGAGTTTTCCTCATTCTGTAAGCTGCCTCTTTGCTGGAATGATTGTTCCCTTTGCTGTGTGGAAGCTTTTGAGCTTCACTAGATCCCGCTTATTAAGAGTTCGTCGTAACAATTGTGCTATGGAGGTCAGCAGAAAGTATTTTCCTGTGCCAATAGTTCAAATGTATCCCTTACTTTCTATTCTATCATTTTCAGGGTACAGGGGTTTATGCTTTGATCCTTCATTCATTTGGAGTTAAATATACATTTTTATACATGGAGCTAACCAGCTTGGTCAACACTATTTGTTGAAAGTGTTTTTTTAGTGTGTATTTTCAGTTTCTTTGTAATTAACAGGTGTTTATAGGAATGTGTACTAATGTCTATGTGATCAATTCTAGTGCATTAATCAACATTCTTTGTTTATGGCAGTTTCATGCTGTCTTTATCTCTATAGATCTTTAGCACAGCCTTGAATTAGGAATGGTGATATCTCTGACAGTTCTTTTATTGTTAAGGATTATTTTAGCCACCCTGATTTTTTTTTGTGTGTGTTGTGTGTGATTCCACAGAAATTTAAAAAATTCAATTTATGTGAAGAATAGTGTTACAATTTTGAATGTAGCAATTGCATTGAATCTGTAGATTTCTTTTGGTTAGATGGCCATTTTCACAATATTAGTCTTACCAATCCATGAACACAAAAGGGCTTACAATTTTCTGATGTTTTATTTCTTTCAATGTTTTTCATTTTTGCTTAGAGTTACTCCAAGATATTAACTATATTCTTCCCCTGATTTTTCCTATGTTGGTCACTTATATGTTTAAAGCCTACTGGTTTCTGCATGATAAATTTGTATCCCACTAATTTTTTAAGTGTATTTATCAGCATTAGAAGTTTCCCATGGTGTATTTAGGGCTTCCTTCACAGACAAGAAAGTGACACCATCGTTAAAACAAACAAAAACCTACTACATGAAAGCTTGCTGTTCTTCATACTCTTTCCTATGATTCCTCCAAATGGATCCATATCCTTAGAGATGGTGACAGGAGCTCTTTGGCAAAATGTGTATTGATCTTTGTATATCAGACACAATATATATATATATATATATATATATATATATATATATATATATATACTTTTTCAAGAGTGGTATCTGAATTTACTGTGAACCACTTCTAGTCTTTCAATTATCTAGAATAATTAAATAAACAAATGAGAATGAAAGTAATGTAAGTGAAACGTAGAGAGAAGAAACAATTTGACTGGAAAGAAACAGCCATTCACTAGGAACTAGTAATTAAACATGCTTGCCTAATCAATTCTAGAAGTGAACACTTTTCTCCGTGTGAACATTTGTTTGAGGTCAATAAGAGAAGTAGTCCTATGCCCATTGTTTGAGTTCAATAAGAGTAGTCCTATGCCCATTGCTCATACTTAGGAAATTGGTCTTGCATGCATGTGTCTCTGAGATTGAATGCAGAAACTCAAACATGTTAAGTTCAGCATTTACCACTGATTACTGATTCCATAGTGAACACCAGATATTCCTTGTCCAGCATATGCTGCCAACTGGGCGGAAATCAGTCTTTTCTTTAACAAGAACCTAAAAAGTGAAAAGCTGCTGTTGGAACATAAATGAATGTGCTGTACTTTTCATGTATATAGAAATGAGCATACTTACATACATCATATGTGTAGAAAATTACATGATGTATGTTAAATATCATCATAATAAAATAGTTTAAGTAAGATAAATATTACAACTTTGTAACTAGTATAAGAGAAAATGCATATAGAGATATAGGGATCATACTTTAGAAGATACAACTATATGTTATCATGTTTATATTTTCTATGCCTTTCTACTATGGGGAAATCCAGAAGAGAAGAGCATTTCTAAAAATGCTCATAAGTCATTCCAAAAGAAATATAAGAAAGATGAGAATAACATCCAGAGTGGTATAAGATAGATAGAAAGAGAAAACAGGGGAACGAGTTCTGGTGAATCAGACAGGCAGTTTCCACAGAAGCCCCTGATGTTTGTCGCCTGATGTGGTAGCAGCGGCTTGGGGAAAACAAGAAGACACATGGAGGATGAAGACAGCCCATGATATGGAGACAGAAAGAAGGCCCACTCCGGCCACTCATAGGTCCAAGTGAGTGTCACTCCCACATCTAAGCAAGTGTTTCTGTGAGAGTGTACTTTGTGCATGTTTCCCCAATTAAGGATGGGATAGAATATCAAACATTAAAGGGCTTACTGCCAGTTATTTATTAGGTTTTGATTCTTTATGTGTGTTCAGGCATTTACACGTGTGTCTACAGGTGTGCCTGCATATCTGTGTGTGAAAGCCAGGGACTGAGGTGTGTCTTTCTTTCTACCTTATTGTTTGAGACAAATTATTTCACTGAACCTGAAGCTTACTCCTTCAACTATTCTGGCTGCCAAAAAAGTCCTGGGGATCCTCTTTCTTCTATTACCTCAGTACCAGGATTACTCGAACATGATGCCATGCCTTATTTTCATGTGGGTGCAGGAGGTCCAACCCAGGTCCTTATGTTTGTATGGCAAGCATTGTACTGACCAGCACAGCTCTTAAGACCTAACTAGTTTCAGAATTTAAATACTTAAGGTATCCTTCATTTCTTTAGCTAAACCTTCTGGCCAGTCTACACCCTGCCTTCCCATCAATGATGTGAGCTATTATGTATTGGAATGATGTCAATATTCTTTTCGTGCTCTCTAGTAGAATTTAACATGTTTTCCTTTCTGCTTCATGTGACACATGCATTCAATATTGCTGCTTGTTTTTCTTTTGTTCAGTTTGTAGTTTCTTATTTTAAGAAATTTGAGGAATTTTGGTGTGTGTGTATGTGTGTGTGTGTGTGTGTGTGTGTGTGTGTGTGTGTGAGAGAGAGAGAGAGAGAGAGAGAGAGAGAGAGAGAGAGAGAGAGAGAGAGATTTGAAGTCACAGATCAATATATTTTATTTTATTTTGGTTCTATCTCTAATGATGGTCTTTAAGTTTAAAGGAATACTCACTGTTACCATAGAAAACTTAATTGCTGAATGGCTTGTATTTCTTTCATACAGGTGGTTTGTTTAGTTTGGGGACACAATATCACACCCTCCCCTCCCAAGGCTCGAGAACATTTCAGAAGTAGGGACAGAAAGATTTTAGGATCCAGAGATGGTGGATGACTATAAAGAATAGTGTTTTCTGATCACAGAGGATAGTTGCACATATAAATTAACAGCAGTTAAGATAGTATGCACAATGCCTCTGTGGACTCAGATCACATAAAATTCCAGCATGGAGTAGGGAGGTAAGCATGAGATCCTAACCCTGTCTAGGGGGACTATGGACAGTTGATAACTGCTTGGGAAGAGAGAGGCAATTTCTTTAAGGGTATAACACTCTTCAGTGAAGGCAACACATCCAAGAGTATATGAGACAGTACAAACTCTATTGGATGTTTTTTTTTTTTTTTTTTTTTTTTTTTTTTTTTTTTTAAAAAAAGGCACAATGTTAGGCTAGTAGAGAAGAGGAGATGATGGATCTAGGTAAGATAATGGTGGGGGATAAATATGAGTGTCATCAAAATATACTGCACAAAATTCTCAAAGAACTAGCGGAACTGGCTGCTTGGTTTTGTTAACTTATTCAGCTTTTGAAAAATGGTTGTCATCTTTAGGATTCATGTATGATCTCTATGACGGTCCAGTATTTGTTTCATCTGATCTACCATAGTGACATACATTCATGAAGCATTTTCCTAGAGTTCAAGGCAAATCATAGTAGAACCATTACAAATAAAATGATATTCAAAATCAGTTCTCCCTTTCTCTCTCTCTGTCTGTGTCTCTGTCTTTCTCTCAGACACATAGGCCTTGTTTGTTTATTTATCCATCAGCATGTGTTTTCTATATTTGTTGTATTGACTAATTTTCAATATTTGGGAACTCCCATTTCTTTATTTGTGCATGGCATTCTTCTGTTTCATTGAGTCTTCAAGCTCCTCAGCAGTTGGTTTGCATGATCTTCTCTTATAGTGCATATGGTCTGGGAAGTTGAGCAGCAAATGGTTGTGGCTCTGGGTCGTGCCACGTGTCAAGAAATGTGCATGAATCCTTAGGAGCTGCTCTGTTATCATCATAGATTATTTATAATCATTGAAGTTGTGAAATATAAATCTTCTTCCACATAGCCTGACAGCACTGTATTCTTTGATTGATTGAGATGAGATTTCTCTTCCAGGACTTTCACTCAAGGTTCTGAGTCATCCGCTCTCATGGTATATTTCATCATTTTCAGTGAAAACCCTAAAATGGCATTAATAACCTTGATCTGACTTTAAAATTCTCTTATTATGGTATCTTCTTGAAGAAGCAATAAAATGTATAACTTGAATGTTAATTTTTCATTAAAACATTCAGCGTAAGTTTTTGAACAAATCTCTGTCTCTGACTGGGTATCAGGAATGCCAGAGTTTTTGCACAGGTGAATATACAACTGTATTTTTCTTACAAATCTTAAATTAGTACACAAAAGTATTAGCTTCCCATCATCACTAAATATTATAAGTTTTATACTTTATATTATTACATGATTGTATTGAAGACTATCGGGTAAATATTAGAAAAATGAAATGGAGTATTCATAGCCCTCATCTGTTCAAATCCTTCACTGAATAACAAAACAAAATTGAGTAAATCAGTCAGTATTTATTTTTCCAACTGTTTGATTGAAGGGTTTTGAAGGCTTAAATTTTGGTGGCAGTACTGACAGCACCCATCCTTTTCTGAACTTCAAGGAAGAAACATCTCTAGGCAAGGATAGATGCCTGACCTGCATTTTTCAGTGTTAGGTGGATATGCTGGAGTCTGTCTTTGAAGCCCCGACTTTTCCACAGCTAATCATTTTGAAAACAAAACAAAATGAAACAAGCAAATGAACAACCAAAACAACAACAACAAAAAACCCAACATAGGGGACATTTTTTTTAAAGTTGGAGAATGATTAGGAATGGATACACTCTATAATTTTTTGAGCTGGAACCACTGAGACCTATAAAAAACAGAGGAATAAAGATAAAGGAAAAGTAATATAGGAAATCAGTTGAGAAAAATCTAGAGACAAATATGGGATATAAAACTTATATGTAAGGCAAGAGGAGGATGAAATAAAGAAGGGGTGGCAAATTGGATATTAATAGTGAAAAGATGATTGGTTTTGACATTTGTTTACCAATAATCAAAACAATGACAGATGGTAATAATGTCTGGAAAACAAAAACCAGTGATATACTTTATAATAATTATTAAATACAACATATTATCTTTATTGTTTTAATTTTTTAAACGATAATTTGCTTAGTTTTAAACTATGAATTAAAGTAAACCTATAGTAGGATGTGTTGAAGAAATGGCTTTTACTTTTGTGCTTGCCAATCTTATCTAGAGTTAAATATATTTAAATCCAGGTACTAGTAGTCAAGTAATAGTTTTAAAATATGTTCTCTAATAAAATTATGTTGGATAACGGAATTTACATATTACTGGGAATAATGTTTCAAATTGTTGTAAAAATTTCAGTATCTTAATCTGATTAATAATCCAAGTAGGATGTATACAAGTCATTTGATTTGATAAACCTAAGTAGGACTAGGTAAGGAAAGATAGAAGGAATTTTAGAGCATAGACTTGGATAAAGTGTCTTTCTTTGATAGGCATCTGCATTTTAAAATTTAAGTGAAAAAAATAGATTAAGGAGACAATGTTTAGAAGTTTTTAGAATGGACATTTTCATTTAGTATATCTTTAGTCAAGGAGATTTGGGACCGAATTACAAAGGGAAATAAAATTATATAAACTTTTCATCCTGCATTAATGCATTTTTAAGGAATATTAAACATAACTAGAAGAAAATGTTAGAAGAACGGATGAGTGGCAGCTAGAACAAAGTGTGCCTTCCTCAGTCTATTGTCATAAGGTCATAATTGTATGAAATTATTTATTGAAGACTTGCTACATGCTTGGCCTTGCGTGAAACTGTTTTGTACATCAAAGGAATAAATAGTATGTGAAGTTGTCTAACAAAGTTTGTAGTTGGAAAATCAATTTCAACACCAACACAAAAATAGCTGTGGGACTTTATACAATAAAATAATTAAATGATGAAAGGTAGGAACACTTGACCTGGAAGTCAGAACCCTTTACCCCATGCTCTATTCTGTGTTCTATCACATGACGTCTCAGACTCATTGTGAAAATACCGAGTCCTTCCTTTATGTATCTTTTGTTCTCAATGTTTAAAGTAATATTATGTTTCTCTCTATTATTAATTACTTCATGCCTGTATTATTTAAATACTTTACAATGTCCCAATTAACTCTTACTAAGATTTAGGTCTTATGGAATCAGAGATGAAAAGTCAATAACCTTTTTTTTGTATCATGTAGTAAATAGTGGCCTCAAAATAAAACCAGTAGTTGACTTTTTCAAGGATGGCATTCTTGACTATAATTTCTTTCATTTAACAGTGACTCTGATATTATACAATTTTCAAATACACTCTACCAGTGTGTGTGACACACAATAGTACATGAAAGAGCACAGAAGAAACAGGGTTATGCTGACTGTTAACACACAGGATACCATGGTATTGTCCAAACAAGACTAGTTGTAAACTTACATCCAGTGTCTCAAGGGAGGTCATTTTCAGCATATTTCTATAGCATGGGTAAGACTTGGATTCAATCTCTAGTACCATACATAAAAAAGTCAAGAAATGGCTGAGATCTACATAAACAACCGGGACATGAGTGGGAGCAATGAAGGGCGAGGGTTGAGGGAAAGAGAGCGGGAGATCCCAGCTGGATCAAGAACAGAGAGGGAGAAGAAGGAATAGGAGACCATGGTAAATGAAGACCACACGAGAAAAGGAAGAAAAAAAGTGCTAAAGAGGCCCACAGAAATCCACAAAGATACCCCCACAAAAGACCGCTGGCAATAGCCGAGAGACAGCCGGGACTGACCTACTCTGGTGATGGGATGGCCAAACACCCTAATTGTTGAACTAGAAACCCCATCCAACAACTGAGGGATCTGGATGCAGAGATCCATGGCTAGGCCCCCAGTGGAGCTCCGGGAGTCTAATTAGCGAGAAAGAGGAGGGTTTATATGAGCGAGAATTGTTGAAACCAAGGTTGGATAAAGCACAGTGACAAATAGCCAAACAAATGGAAACACATGAACTATGAACCAAAGGCTGAGGGGCCCCCAACTGGATCAGGCCCTCTGAATAGGTGAGATAGTTGATTGGCTTGATCTGTTTGGGAGGCATCTAGGCAGTGGTACCAGGTCCTGGGCTCAGTGCATGAGTTAGCTGTTTGAAACCTGGGGCTTATGCAGGGTTGCTTGTCTCAATCTGGGAGGAGGGGACTGGACCTGAGTGGACTGAGTCTATCAGGTCGATCTCAGTCCTCGGGGAAGGCCTTGATCTGGAGGAGGTGGGCTGGGGTGAAGGGAAGGGGAGCAGGAAGGGGGAAAACAAGGGAATCTCTGGCTGTTATGTAGAACTGAATAGTATTGTAAAATAAAATAAAATAATAAAAAAATAAAAAAAGAATTAAAAGTCACATGACTAAGGATTTATTCTATCCACTGTCTCTTCCACCTCCATTAATTCTCACTACCATGTCTAATGATAGCATAGCATACTCATACCATTCAGAGCATGTCAGATGAACTCCACACAATACAGAGTTCACTCCTCTGGAATAATTAAGTAGAACACTCTTCCATCATTCAGAGTACTCAAAGAGATTTGAAAGTCTCCTGTTATCAGTCATAAGAGTTGGGAATAATGACAGCATGCAATTGTCAGTTGGGATCACCCAGAAAACATTGGCATCTTTGCAGAACCAGGATGTAGTTAAAGAAACCTTGGGCATAAGCATTTTCTGTTCTCACTGAAGTGGGGTGAAGTTAATATCTTCTGTTTCTCCGGATCTAGGAATTTCCATACATTCAAGACATTGCATGTGTGATTTTCAAATACAAGATGGCTATAGCCATTGCTAAATTTCCCCCCATTCTTTAAAACCAACATGTGGACCAATGGAATTGGGTTGAAGGCTGTGGTATTGATCCACACACACCTATGAATGCCTGATTTTTAAGAAACCAAAACTGTACGATGGAAAAAAGAAAGCATCTTCAACAAATGGGGCTGGAATAACTGGATGTCAACATGTAGATTACAAATCAATCCATATCTGTCACCGTGCACACAACTCAAGTAAAAGTGGATCAAAGACCTCAACATAAATCCAGCTACACTGAACCTGAGAGAAGAAAATGTAGGAAGTAGCCTTGAACGCGTTGGCAAACGAGACCACTTCCTAAATATAACAACAGTAGCACAGACACTGAGAGCAACAATTAATAAATGGGACTTTCTGAAACTGAGAAGCTTCTGTAAGGCAAAGGACACAGTAAATAAGACAAAATGACAGCCTTCAGAATGGGAAAAGATCTTCACCAACCCCATATTTGACAGAAGGCTAATCTCCAAAATACGTAAAGAACTCAAGAAACTAAACATCAAAATACCAAACAATCCAATTAAAAATGGGTTACAGAACCAAACAGCGAATTCTCAACAGAAGAATTTCAAATGGTGGGAAGACATTTAAGAAATTGTTCAACATCCTTAGTCACCAGGGAAATGCAAATCAAAATGACTCTGAGATACCATCTCACACCTGTCAGAATGGCTAAGACAAAAAACACTGAGGACACCTTATGTTGGAGAGGATGTGGAGCAAGTGAAACACTCCTCCACTGCTGCTGGGAGTGAAAACTTGTACAGCCATTATGGAAATCAGTGTAGTGGTTTCTCAGATAATTGGAAATCAATCTATGTAAATACCCAATGACAGCATTCTTAGGCATATACTCAAAGAATGCTTAATCATACCATAAGGACACATACTCAACTACATTCATAGCAGCATTATTAATAATGTCCAAAACCTGGAAACAACTAAGATGCCCCTCAACCAAAGAATGGATAAAAAACGTGGCACATATACATAATGGAGTACTACTCAGCAGTAAAAAAACAGTGACATCATGAAATTTGCATGCAAATGGATGGAACTAGAAAATACCATCCTGAGTGAGATAACCCAGACTCAGAAAGACAAACATGGTATGTTGTAACTCATAAGTAGATACTAGATGCAAAGCAAAGGATAACCATATTAGAACCCACAGGTCCAGAGAAGCTAGCTAACAAGTAGGACCTCAAGAGGGAGGCATGGATCACCCTAGGAAGGGGAAATAGATGAGATCTCCTGAATAAAGTAGGAGTGAGGGGGAAAATAGGATGTAGGGGATGGGGGATGAGAACATAAGGGGATGTGATGGTTGAGCTGGAACAGGGATGGAGTGGGAGAGCAAAGAAAGAGATATCTTGATAGAGGGAGACCTCATGGGGATAGGGAGAAACTTGATGCTAGGGAAGTTTCCATGGAAGTTCCCACAAGGATGACCCCAGCTTAGACTACTAGCAATAGTGGAGAGGGTGCCTGAGTTGGCTTACCCCAGTAATCAGATTGGTGAATACCCTAACTTTCATAGAGCCTTCATCCAGTAACTGATGGAAGCAGATGCAGAGATCCATGGTCAAGCACCAGGCTGAGCTCCAGGAGTACAGTCAAAGAGAGGAAAGAGTGATTCTATGAGCAAGGGTCATCAAGATCATTATGGGGGAGATCTACAGAGACAACCAAACCAAGCTGGTGGGAACTCATCAACTTTAGACCAATAGCTGTAGAGCCTGCATGGGACTCAACTAGATCCTCTTCATAAGTGAGACAGTTGTGTAGCTTGGTCTGTTTAAAGGGCCCCTGGTAGTGGGATCAGAATTTGTCCTTGGTGCATTAGCTGGACTTTTGGAGCTCATTACCTATGGTGGAACACCTTGCAAAGCCTTGAGGCAAGGGAATGGGATTGGACCTGCCCCAACTGAATGTACCAGGCTTTGCTAACTCTCCATGGGAGGCCTTACTTTTTGGAGGAGGGAATAGGAGGTAAGCTGGGGGAAAGGCTGGGGGTAGAGGGAGAAGGGATGAGAGGGGTATCTATGGTTGATAGGAATAAAAAATTTCTCAACGGAAGAATCTCAAATAGCAGAAAGATATATAAGGAATTGTTCAACATCCTTAGTCATCAGGGAAATGCAAATCAAAATGACTCTAAGATACCATCTTACACCTGTCAGAATGGCTAAGACTGAAGAATGGATAAATAAAATGTGGTACATATACACAATGGAGTACTACTCAGCAGAGAAAAACAACGACATCGTGAAATTTTCAGGCAAATGGATGAAACTAGAAAGCATCATCCTGAGTGAGGTAACCCAGTCTCAGGAGGACAAACATGGTATGTACTAACTCATAAGTGGATACTAGATGTAAAGCAAAGGATAACCAGATTGTAACTCACAGCTCCAGTGAGGCTAGCTAGCAGGGAGTATCCTAGGAGGGATACATGGATCTCCCAGAGAATGAGAAATAGATGAGATCTACATGAGCAAACTGGGGGTAAATGGGGTAATGGAGGGCAAGGGATGGGGGATGAGAACATAAGGAAATGGGAGGGTCGAGCTGGAATAGGCACAGAGTGGAAGAGCAAGGAAAGATACCATGATAAATGAAGACATCATGGGAATAGGGAGAAACAGAGTGCTAGGGAAGTTCCCAGGAATCCACAAGGATGATCCCACCTTTGACTACTGGCAATAGTCAAGAGGGTGCCTGAACTGGCCTATTCTGGTGATCAGATGGCTGAATACCCTAACTGTCATCATAGATCCCCCATCCAGTGACCAATGGAAGCAGATGCAGAGATCCACAGCTGGGCACTAGACCAAGCTTCAGGAGTCCAATTGATGAGAGAGAGGAGAGATTCTATGAGTAAGGGACATCAAGATCATGATGGGAAAACGTACAGAGATGGCCAGCCAAACTAGTGGAAATGCATGAACTATGGACCAACAGTTGAGAAGCCCCCATGATACTGGACTAGGCCCTCTGGCTAGGTGAGACAATTGTTTAGCTTAAACTGTTTAGAGGGCCCCCAGGCAGTGGGATCAGTATCCATCCCTGGTGCATGAGTGGGCTTTTTGGAGCCCAGGGCCTATGGTGGGACACTTTGTGCAGCCTTGGTACAAGGAGAAGGGGCTTGGACCTGCCTCAATTGAATGTACCAGGCTCTGCTGACTTCCCATGGGAGACCTTGCCTTGGAGGAGGTATGAATCAGGGATGGGTTTGGGGAGGGGGAGGCTGGGAGGTAGGAGGAGGGAGGAGAGGGGAATCTGTGCTTGGTATGTAAAATGAGTAAAAAAAAACTCTTAAAAATAATTAAAAAAATAAAAATTTTCTAAATAAAAAAATTAGAAAAAAAGAAAATAGCAAAAAAATTAAAGTATTTAGATGCCTTGGCTGTGGTATTATCATGAAGATACATGGTATGATAGCATAATATTTGTAAAGATATAAATAATGTAAATGTAACAGAAAAGAAAAAGGGAGAGATTATCTATGATTGTTACAGTAACTATTTTAAGAGATGAGACTAGAATACTAAGTTGAATTCAGTGCTCCCTTCATCTGAATATGCTGCATGTAGCATTGTTAATAGAAGCTCAGAGAAAGGTTTCAACGCCATGGGGAAGACCCCATAGAAAATTTAAATTTTAAAAAGAAAAATTGCCATGTATATGTGTCTATATATGCACACCTCCTGTGAAGGTGCCTGGAGAGTTGCCAGTTATCATTGATCTGGAGTTCCAGATGTTTGAAAGTTGTTTGGTAGGGTGCTGGGAATTGAACTCTGATCTTCTGTCATGGCACCAGGTGCTCTTAAGTGATGAACCATCTCCCAACCCCACAAACTAAAAATTTTTTAAACTTTTATTTTTAGTTATTCTTGTAAATTTTATACTGTATATTTTTGATCATATTATTTCCAGCCCCTTACCTCTTCCCAGAGCCTTCCCTAACCACCTAAAGTTTTGTTATTTCTCTTTTAAAACAAAACAAAACAAAGATAAAAGCCCCTTAAAACACGTAGTCCAGTTTGTGTTGGCCAACTAAACCTGAGTGTGAGACCTATCCCCTTGTCTATGGTTGGTATGAGACTATACTGAAGAAAGCTGATTTTCTCTTCCCCTCAAAGCTATCATTTGCAAGTACCCTCTTGGCTAGAGGTGAGACTTCATGGCAACTTTCTCTTCTCTTGGGATTTTGTCTGGCTCAAGCTTCTTCAGGTCTTGTGATACTATCAGTCTCTGTAAGTTCATATGTACATCTTCTCTGTTGTGGCTAGAAAACACGGTTTCCTTGAAGTCATCCACCATCTATGGCTCTTACATGCTTTCTTCCTGCTTTTCTCCATAGATCTTCGAGCCTTCAGGGGGGAGGCATGTGATTGAAAAGGCAGTGTTCAGGACTAAGCAGTCAAAGTTTCTCACTCTTTACATGGTGTCTAGTTGTGCTAGTGTGTTCTCTTGTTAATTACCATCTGCTGTGGATTGTCTTTCTGTATGCTGTGAATATGTGTTGCTCTGATTGGTTGATAAATAAAGCTGCATTGGCCTGTGGCGTGGCAGAATAAGGTTAAGTAGGTCATTCAAACAGAAAAGATGGGGGAGAAAAAGGAGAGTGAGAGGAGAGGCCACCCTGCCACCAAAGGAGCAACAAGATGCCAGCAGACCTGTAAAGCCAAAGCAATGTGGAAACATATAGGTTAATAGAAATGGGTTGAGTTAAGTTATAAGAGGCAACTAGCAAGAAGCCTTATAAAATAATCACTCACAGGCTATATAATTTTCAATTAATATTAAGCCTCTGAGTGATTATTTTATAAGCGGCTGTGGGACCATGGGGCAGAGTGGGACCAGAGAAACTTATGGCTATAACCATCTTTTGCAAGAAGAGGTTCCTCTTGTGAGGGCAAAATGATTCACTGATGTATGAGTATCAGAATATGTCATTAGGAGTCATTTTATTGTTATGGTCATTTAGCATTAATAATACTAATATTAATTCTACTTCTACTATGACTACCACTACTACTACTACTTCTATTACTACTACTACTGATGTTTTCCCCTAGGGGCCATGACATATCTGATTCTTGGCCTAATTTAGGCAGGGGTTTCACCCCATCCAATATGCCTTAAAATGGTTCTTAGACTCTACAATATTCGTGCTACTAGGGGACCAGTGGGTATATCTTGCAGGTAGGTTATTATAGCTTGCAGTTTGTAGCTGGCTGACAATGAGGATTGCTTTTCTTTCCTGTTAATATGTATAGCACCTCCTAGGACTATGAATGCAGCCAGTAGGAGGAAGCTTCCCCTTGAACATCTACTAGATTTCTCCATGTTCTGTGCCACAAGGATGTGGTGTCTTCAGCCGTAAGCTCTTACCATAAAGTCATAGAGGGTAAACCAACAGCAATGATACAACTTTTGATAGTATCGTAAGGGGAATGTTCCATCAATTCATTATTTTTTTGTTATCATGTGTTTACTGCTCCTAAATTACACTTCAGACTAAATGCATTTGACATGTAGTTATCTGATCTACATTTCAAGTTTCAAAGACAAGTAATTTTCTATCTCTAATGAACAACAAAATGCTATAATATGCACTGAGAAAAATATTTGGTGTGTTATGATTTGAATCTGAAATTCTCCCCACAAAATCCTCATTTGAATGATTAGTCCCCAGGTTGTGGTTCTGTTTTGCAGACTGTGCAGCTTTTACGAGGGAGGGCTTAGCTACTGGTTACTAGGGGTGTGTCTTTTAAGGTGATAGCTGCTGCTCCTTCTAGCCCGGGACTCTATGCCTTCTGCTTGCCCACAGTGTGAATGTGTAAACTGTAATGCCAAGCCTCCCCTGACACGGAGCCATTTCTCCAGATTGTGCTCACAACTGATGAACTGAAATATTTAAGTCATAAATGAACCTTTCTTTCCTTCTGTTAGGTATTTTGTTAGAAAAAATGTGAAACATAATTAGTGGGAGACATTTTTGACTTACTAAAATTTAATGGATATCTTCCTTTAACCAAGTCCTTTAACCTCCATAGTTTCATAAGTACATAGGGAAACCCTTTATTAGTAGTTATATGCCTCAGTTAGATCCAGCAGTAACTCAGTCACTTTATATTGAGAGTGTTAAATAATGTTATACTTCATAATGTCTACTCTTTATATAAAGCTTAAATTAATGATTCTATAACATGGTAAAATGCATTTATTTTTAGAATGTAATATTTAAAGATTTCTTATATAAGTATATTTGGAAAAATATAAGCAATTCATCTTAATTTAAAATTTTAGCATCTACTCCTAGTATAAACACATAAAATGATGAAAAGGTAAGATTTGCTTATTTCACTATCAATCTATCTATTACATATGTATTTCTTTTTTATTGAAAACAATTTTTCCATACAATATATTCTGATCACAGTTTCCCCTCTTTCCTTTTCCTCCAGATTATCCCCACCTGACCATGCATAAAACTCTATGCCTTGTCTCTTTAGAAAACAGACAGGAAAAACACAAACAAACAAGAATAAATTTTATTTTAATTTTTTTAAATCTAAGAAAATAAAAAGCATGAGAAAGACACATAAGTAGACACACC
Source organism: Peromyscus maniculatus bairdii (assembly GCF_049852395.1). Lineage (NCBI taxonomy): Eukaryota > Metazoa > Chordata > Mammalia > Rodentia > Cricetidae > Peromyscus > Peromyscus maniculatus. The sequence goes on from NC_134867.1 coordinate 19,103,267, forward strand.
CACACACCCCTAATAACACATAATTGGAAACCATAATATATAAGCAAAAGACCAGTTAGATAAAACAAACAAACAAACAAACAAAACTCAAAACAACAATAAAAAACACCCAGACAAAGCATTGTAACCCAAAACCCTCCAAAAAATACTAGTGAGTTCATTTTGTGTTGGCCATCTATTACTGAGCATAGACCCTCCACTTAAGTATGGTTTGTATATCCAATGAGACTCCATTGAAAAAAAACTAATTTTCCTTGCAAATAGACGTCACATGGAGACAGCTTCTGAGTTATGCCTCCCCCCTCCATGCCCATTTCTCCTCTCAATGCTGGGAACCCATCTGGCTTGTATCTGTGCAGGCGCTGTGCATGCTGTAATTATCTCTGTGAGGTCTTACGTGCATCAGTCTGTTGTGTCTGGAAGGCACAGTTTCCTTGGTGTTCTCCATCCTCACTGTGACTTACAATCTCTGTGACTCTTCTTTCCCATAACTCCCTGCACTCTGAGAGGTGGGGTTTGTATCATCTTTCTCTTACTGATCTAGATGATTACATACATACCTACTTACCTACCTACATTCCTACCTACCTGTCTCCCATCTGCCGTAGGTATATTGTTCTACTTATGTATATTAAAATTCATGTTTGTGATACCTGATTTCTGCTTTGAGACTCTTGACATTTTGTAGCTTTCCTGTCACTTCACTGTGTGATTTTGTTAAAAGCTTCACAAAACACAACTGTGGAATCCATACACTGAGCAAGGAAGCACTGTGGTTCACAAGGCTGTGACCAAGTATTCATCTTGTGCTTTAAAATAAAAGAGAAATGCAGTATAGCAGCTTCCATATGATTAAAATCCACTAACCAAAAGTAATATATTCTTTTCTTTACATGTAACTCATGTATGATAAAATATATATCTGAAACTTATTTCCTATAATAAGTTTCAGTATCTGGTGTCCAACCATGTTACATGTCACAGCTTATGTGTGTGTACATATATATGTATGTACATGAATGGAATAAATATGAAATAATTACCCTTGATGTTAAAATACCTAGGTTCAAGGGAAATTTTAATTGTAGAAATATATTTAATTAAGTCCCTCAGGGTGTATCTTTGATTAATATTCCTGTCAGAATGTTCAGCTCTCTCTACCTAGAATTTTAAAAGCTTTATTACATTTAAAAGACTACATGAAAGAAATATTTAAAGGATATTTATGATCAAAATCTAAAACTAAAACTGCATCTCATACTGTTTTTTAATATGCCAATCTGTTATTGTTTTCCATATGTTAAATCTGATTGAGACAATGACAAACACTATCCAGCAAATTCTAATCTATGCATTTGCTGTATTTAGTGGTATATATCTGTCTGTCTGTCTGTCTGGCCATCGGTTCATCCAACCATCCACCCACTCACCCACACACCCACCCATTCACTCATCTGTCCATCCATCCATCCGTCCATCCGTCCATCTGTCTGTCCATCTGTCTGTCTATATATCTATGAGATTATAAAGGACAAAAGTGCTGTATAAGATTGTATAGTCCTCTGTATTTAGTATTCATAACTACCTGGATTCAAGGAAGGAAGGAACTTCCATTCTACGGCCAGACCAAAAATTTATATGAAGTAAACCTGCCTATATTTCTACTTGAATGTAGACTATTAAATACAGAATTTATGCATTTGCTTTATTTTTTTGCAACCATTGGTGTTCCATTTTTATAAGGCATTAAATAACTCAAGCAAACATCTATTATTACAAACTTGTAAAGTTTGTTATATAATTTTTCATTTGAGTTACTTTAGACATGAATTTATTTCACATCATATTTTTATTCTCTAGCTACTTATAGATTACAAATAACTTATGTCATCTTGATTTTTGACAACCTCATCAGTATCTGTTTACAATTAATGATTTTCCAACTATTGTTCAATTGCATCATCTTTAGGTGATTTTAATGTAATAGGAGTGAAGAATGATTATTTAAGCATCACAAAGAACAATTTCAAAATCATAAATATCTGTGAGGGTGGTTACTTAGAAATGGCAAAACCAATGTGAATATATATACGTACTAAACTCTTGGTGTATTTTTAGGGTTAATAAAGCATATTTTTGGTTGTGATATGTAAAATTAAATTAATTATAAAATAAAAATATTTATTAAAACAAAACAAAACAAAAATAAAAAAACAAAGCATAACAGTCCTGAGAGGCTGGAATGGATATAGAACATAACAGGCTATCTCAATTCCAGCATTAGAAAGATAATAACTTTATTTAGCATGCAGAAGTCAAATACTTAGGTGACATAAGATGTACATACCTTGCTATACAGCTAGATCTTCTCTCTAGTGTTGCTTTCTTCTTATACACATTTCAAAATGCTAAACGTTAAGAGATCAGAAAGGCTTCTGATCATGGTTGTTTATTATAAACAGTTGGTCATTGAAAACACCAGTGGCTTGGAAGATTCCAACTTGTCTAGATTCTTCAGGTAATTAAACACAGATGAGAACTGATGACTGCAGGGGTTTTCAGAACTTTTCCTAAAGCTCTCAGTAAGTAGTGATATATAGATCTGAGAAGACATCGTCCTTATAAGCGCATGAATAAAATTCTTTGTGTTCCCAAACACTTCTCCAATTCAATTATCATATAGAAAATTTATGTTGATGAGTCTTATCCCACTCTGAGGATTCATCAACCGCTTAATAGCTGTTTTTGCTGAGATCGGTACTGTGATATGGTTACGAAGTTTTGCTTCGGGTTTATCTTGATTTAATGTTCATTGAATAGGCATTATCACCTTGATTTCATTTCCTTGATCCATTAGCATAATGATGATTGAACTTTTCATGAGGTGAGCTTAAAAGCTAAGAGAATATTGGGGCCCATGATCCCAGTAGCATCAGAAACCTCAGAGTGGAGCGATGGAGAACGTCAGTTGTAGCTTTATTTCTAAGGAGTTCTTATTCAAGGGCTGCTTGATTTCCTGATTGAAATTCTAAACTTACAGTTCTCGGTATAAGCTATGTGTACAGAATTTTGGTCCTGTGTTCAGTGGCTTTACCTAAGTGGCCATTGCTTAAATTGAAATGCCATTTTACCATTTTGAAAAAACAACAAAAACAAACAAAAAACAAACAAACAAAAAACTTTCTCCCTTTTCTGAGAATTCTGCAAGTATAATCCCAGTGTATAGGATCTCCGGTTTTCAGGTCCAGTTTTTTCCTGTCTCTTTTCCGGTAGCATCAACAATAAGATGCTTGTAAACAGAAGGCAGCATGACTAGAATTACAGTCCTGGAGTGCACCACCCTCTGTTCTGAACGTTCTTTCTTCTGCTTGTTATAGCTGAGAGAACCTAGCTTCCACATCTACCGGTCACTGAGAATATAATCCACAGTCATAGCAGGCCCCATGCCCAGGAGTAGCTGGTCAATGGAAGACAGATTCCATGGTCTTTGGTTTATTTCTTTGTGTTTGGTGGACTTTTTGTTTTGGTAATTTTTGTCGTATTGCTTTTTGTAATTTTGCTTCTTGCTTTTTAGAGAGAGGAAGAATCAATTAAGTGGGTAGGGAGGTGGGGAGGACCTGACAAAGGGGGCTGCCTGATCAAATATATCATCTGAAAAAAATAAAATAAAAATAAAAACAATTATCAAAATGTAGTAGCTCCATTTTTTTTGAAGTACTTTTATACAAACACTAATAAAATATGACAGACAAGGTGTCTTAAACAGGAGAACATTATCTTCTCAATTTTCTGGGTCCTATATCTAAGTATGGGCAGGATTGTTTTCCTACTTCCTCTAAGGTTTTTGTCCTTGACAGGCAGATTACCATCTTCCCCCTATGCTTCCACAGTCTTCCATCTTTAGAGACTGTTTCATTACAGTCACACCCTGAGGCGCAGAGCATCAAAACTTCAACAACATGTAAGTTATGATAAAGGGCATGGCTCAGCTCTTAATGTCAAGTGATAATGTTGGTTGTTAATTCTGTGAACACTTATGCAAGTACCATCCATTTTATCACAACATCTCCATGCAATAGACAAAATTTTCGCTTCGAACAAAGGCTCAAAGAAACTAATGACTATGATTGAGGCAATATTGCTACAAGAAGAAAACGCCTTAATATTTACCCAATTTGGCCTAAATCCAAAATCTTTCTAGAATGAAATTAATGTTTGATTTCAGCATTCAATCATTCATACCTGGCAATCAATGGAACACTGTGCAAGTGAACCAATGTGTGTAGTAGCACTATAAACTGACATTTGTTTATGAGATTAAATACATTTTAAATTCTGTCTTCAAAAACATATTTTTCAAGTTTAATTAGGTATTAAATTGGTATCCAAAAAAGTAAGTAAGCATCTATTTAAATATATTAATCATGAATTAATTTTTGGGCAAGTTTGTATATGCCAAAATTATTGTAAGGTACTGAGTCCGTTAAAGCAAGCTACTTGGTTTGGGAACTATTAGTACATGTTCTATGAAGCAAGAATATTCATATCTGTCTGGATCATAATGTATCCTTGCATTGTAGGCCTTGATTCATAATGGGTATTTTTTCTTGTGTCACTAAAGTCATTATTATGTGTTAAAAGGAAAATTTAAAATGTAACTTCATTGATAATAACAGATGTATCACTGTGGCATGAGAATGTTGCTGGTGAGGTAGATGTGTATATTCGGGGCCAAGAAAATGTAAGAAATTAATATCTTACGGTCACTTTCAACGAGAACTAAAGTCTGTTCCAACAAAAATCTATAATCTCTATAAAAATGCCTTGTTGAGCTGGAGAGTTGGCTCAGTGGTTAAGGGCATTTGCTGCTCCACAGAGGATCCAGGTTCAGTTCCCAGAAGCTACATGGAAGCTCATTGCCATCTGTAACTCCAGTTCCTGGGGATTTGGCACCCTCATCTGACCCCCTGCAAACACCAGACTTGTACAAGGTGCACGTACTTTCAGGCAAAATATTTACACACATGAAGTAAAATAAATAAATCTGAAGAAATTTGGATGAAAATGCTTTGTTAAATCAATCATTTATTAGGAAAGTGGCTTATTTTAGAACAACACTGTATTCGTCTGTGTTCAGCCACTGCTGGGGACCTTACAGAAGACAGTGTCACAACAGGGGGGGTGCACTCGAAAGGGAAAGAGGCGACACATGGCAAGAGAGTTGGACAGAAGGATTCAAGTCACGCCATTTTTTCTCTTCTCCCACCTACTCTTTGTTCAGTAACTAGTGACACACTCCCTCGGCCAGTCTCGTTCAGAGAAAGTGGGGACGAGAGCCAGTTTTGAGAAAGATAGATAAGGCAAAGGGGACATTATGCATCAACTGTTTCTTTAGGCTCCTGGTCTGCTTCCAAAAAACAAACAAAACTATTCCTAAGAGCTTAATTTGTACTCACAGCTCTTTATCGGACCTCTCATTTCCGTCTCCATCAGCCTCTCAGCTGTTGACATAGTTCCATTTCCTGTACTTTACTGACCTCATTTCCAGGTGTGTGTTCTTCAGACTAGCCAGCCTACGATTGCCCACCAGTCTGACAGAGATTTCTGCTATCAGCTCACCTCAACAACCTTTTGTTTTTTATTTTTTTATTTTATTTTTGTCTTTTAAAGTGGTTGTCTTACTTTAGACCCTGTTACCAAAGAGCAAAATAAAATTCGGTTCATAGTCTTTGTTGAAAGACAAAAATAATAATAGTGTGTTTTTAAGTATAAGGAAAACAAACGTTTCTAGGTTAGGTATTGTATTTTTCCCCCACTAATTAGGAATTAGCTCATTTAGAGGGATAATTGTCTTTCTGTCCTGGGATTCTATTATAATGGATGGCTGCCTAAGTGCTAATATGGGAGAAATAGACCCCAGGGGTGGAGGCTTGAAGACGGATGTTAGTTGATCCTGAGTCAGCAGTAAAGCATTATTTTCCTGAAGGAGTGTGGCTTTAAAAACACTAAAAGCTTTATTACAATGTGGAATTATGAAGCAATCTTTCCATCAAATACTGAATGCTGATGCTCTTATCAGGGCTTGTGTCTAGACTGCACTTCTGTACTAATGAAAAGTTGTGGGGCAAATGAGTAAATGGACTTTCAAAAAAATTAAAAACGGGTTGCAAAAAGGTAAAAGAATTTTTCAGGATGAACCCATCAATCCTTATGATCAATCACTGATGGAATCAATAGTTTACTATAAATCTGTTTGGAACCCATCGTGTCCTGCACCTATAGGTAAAAAGGAGAATTAAATCAAGATTTGTTCCTGCTCCCATAGGGCTTTGGAAAGAGTCAGTTGAACTCATGCTGTTGTTAGCTTTCCTTACTGTGACAAGATACTGGACGGAAGAAATTGAAAAGGAAGAAATAATTGTTTTGCTTCCGGGTTTGAGGAATTCATTCCATCGTTGCTTGGCCTCATAGCTTCTGTGCTGTGGAGAGACAGAACATCATGGTTGTGAAAGGGTTGCCAAGCAGAGCTTCTGACCTGACACTATCTCAGAAAGGGGCGCGGGTGAGCAGGCGCTTCAACATGAGAGCCTGCCTATCTCCTGTATGACTTCACTTTCTTCCACAAAGACCCATGTCTAAAGTTCAACCACATCTCCAAAGCATCATGAATAGGCAATCAAACCTTTACGACATTGACCTAGGGCAAGTATTTAAGATCAAAACCATACCATCTTAAAGGAGAGAAAGTCATTCTCTTAAACTGAGAATGTTGACTAATGGTCTTCATTTTTCTACCAAGATGACAAGAATAATGATGTAGAACCTGCCAGACATCTGAATGTGGAAGGGGTTAATTGGATCTTTAGATGTTAGATGTACCAAACAAGAGGCAGGGCCTTGTTTCCAATAGAGGAGAAAAAAATTATTCTTGTCTTTGTGCAGTACTTTATCTGAGCAATATGGGAAATGGAATGTATTAGTACCATCCTGTGGAGTTTTGCTCATATATATATATATATATATATATATATATATATATATATATATGCAGAATTAAACCACATGCTCCTCTCTGATATATGAAAACCAGAAATGTTTTCTCTTAAAAACAAATTAGGTAGCCAGAACCAATGATCCATAATAATTTGTTTGGAACTGATATTCAAAAAGCACATGGGGCTTGGCATTAGAAGACAGAGCTTCTGTTTCGAAGAACGGTGAGAACCCGTGTGTTGCTTTTGGAATGACATTTAATCTATCCTCCATCTCAGTTCTCCTGACTATGAAACCTAGGGGAGTCCATGGGAGATCCTTGCCAACTCTGCAATTTGGAACTTCTCATTGACTTCATGATGGTGTCTGAAAAGACTATTTGTTACTGTGTACATTTGTCTCCAATATAAAACATTAGAGACTCAGAGAATAGTCCCAAATATACTGATATAACTTGCAATTAAAATGAATAAGGGAGATAAGGTTCAGAGTCAACAACTGATTTATGAAATGATTTAAAATTGGAAATTTCTACCTCAATAACAAACATCTCCCTCTCTATTGTCCTGATGTAGAGATTTAATAACACAGCAGCTGTCATATGCTGCTAAGTTTTAGACAAAATTACTTTTTCAGAAAACAGAAATAAAGGTATTCTTTTTACCATAGAAATATATCTTATGTGTTGAGTAGATTTTTCTCTCTTTTTGGGAAAAAACCCAGAAAGGTTGAAAGTCAGACAGATGACAATGATTCTACAGCTTACATATCACATATGAAAACTGCTTGTGATAAGTCATTCTCAGTTAATTGCTAATTTACCTCTGAATTATTTAGTAGTTTTGAGTTTGATTCTACAACACCTAGAGGCAATGATCTGCACTAGAAACTAACAGCCCGTAAAAATTTGATTTTAATAACCATCATTTGCTGTTAGAAGTTAAGTAATGAAAATGTTAGCAATATAAATGTTAGGGAGGAAAAATATATTCAGGAAGTATTTAGGGCTTCTGCATATGGAAATTCTTCAAAGTAAATCGATCATAGATAAAATTTTTGATAATACTTTATGCCAAAATTCACTATCAATTAATAAAAATTGTATTTTAAAGAAAGCAAAAACATAAAAAGTTATTACACAATTAGAAAATACAAATAATGCAATTGAATACAGATGCTGTTATCAGTTGCTATGATTTCTTGTTGTTGTTTACCATGTCACTCATTAGTTTCCCATACCTGACAGATAATAGTTGTTTAATAAAGACTATGATAACTTTTGCATGGATATACTTCTGAAATAAGAAGAGAATATCTTTCTTTCTGATAATAGATAAATATTGAATGATATGTTTTAAATAAAGTAGTGTTTTTCAGGGAAAAAAAGAGACTGTTGTGGCCAGGTATCTCTTCAGGAAAACCCTTGCTCTCAGGTGTGGAGAATGAACCACACTGAGACAATGGGGTCAGTGACGAAGACAGTCACCAGTTAAGAGGATGCTAAGTGTGACACAAGAGGAGATGCCAGTGACTAGGAGAGAATTGGTAGCAGAGAGTGTTTATGGGTTTCCAGGATTCTAAGAGGTCATATTGGTAAGATTTCTAGAGTAATTAGATCATGAGTCAGATAATATTTTCCAGGTTTATAAAGATGAGCAAATAAGTGAGTGACAGAGAACCAATATTTTATTATTATGATGATGATTATTATTATTGTGCATGTCTAATTTAAGGTAATTATAATTTATACAAACATGGGAGTTCAGGACTGATAACATTTATAAAACTAGGAAGAGAGGGCAGTTTCTCCCAATAACCCAGGTGATGAGATTCTAAGAAACAGCAACCTATCAGATCCAGGATCTCACCTAACCAGTTACTCAGTGAAATTAGAAGTATTATAATTAAAGAGTGCTTGAGGTTCACAGTAGATTAATAATGATCAACCCAGTTTCTTTTTCCACCAGCCTTTTCCAGGCAACATGTTTATATATGAAAAAGCTAAGTGAATAATGCATGTCACCATACATACAGATACATTTTGTCATGTAAGTTACACAAAAGGATTTTTCAGCTTAAAATAATTACTTTAAGATGCAGCTCCTGTCTCCTTGGGAACCAGTGTCTCTCCTCCCTCCTCACTTTTGTTCTTTTCCCGTCTTCTTTGTTTATGTTGCCACGGCCAATAAAAATGATCCCCATGATGCACACTAACTGTGCCACTTTGTGCAAATGGAATCCAGCCAGGAGTTACGATAAAAATGAAGAATAGGAATAAACTCTTCACTTGGCGTAGAAAATAACATGCATACTCCGGTTCCCCATAATGGCCCAAGAATGATGACTTAGAAATAAGGTCCATGTGCACATGTGCGTGGCACCACCAATGGTCTTTACCTCGGAGCCTCGTGAGGGCTCTTGTCACCCTCTTTAACATTTTTGTACCTGGAATATATGAAAAGCCTAAATATAAGTGATGTTGTAATGTGCCCTTAAGATTAGAATCAGGCTCCAGATACCATCCATTTGAACAATTAATTTGTTTTTCGTAATGAGAAGGTTGGTCTCAAATCATATTTAAAAATTATTGAAAAAGTCAAAGATGTTGGATTTCCAGGGTCTTAAGATTTTTGGGAAATGACGTTTGAGTCACTTTTGAGTGGAAAAATCAGCCACATTAGACCAAAATTTAGGTCAGGTGAATCTGCTGGAGTTTTATTTTATTTTATCATGTGGTATTATAGCTAAAGTCATTTGTCATGGCAGGAGGCATGGTGGCACACAGGCAAACATGGTGCTGGAGAAGGAGCTGAGATTGCTTCAGGATCGGTGGGCTGGAAGAAAGAAGGAGAGAGAGAGAGAGAGAGAGAGAGAGAGAGAGAGAGAGAGAGAGAGAGAGAGAGAGAGAGAGAGAGAGAGAGAGAGAACCTAGGAACCTAGTTTGGGTTTTTGGAACCTTAAAGCCCATCCCAGGTGACACACTTCCTCCAAGGCCTCATCTCCTAATAGTACCACTCTCTTTTCTATTGAAATCTCCACACTTGCCTTCCCGTTTCTTCCCGTTTATTAACTTTAATTGCATTTTGGGAGAGGATGTAGAGAATTACTGAGATGGGTTATGTAAGATGAAGTTGAGATAAATCTGATTTTTGAAAATTATTTCTCTAAATGGAGGAGCTAGCATCTCCTTAACAAAGAAAAAGAGCCATGAATTGTAAACAATATTAAACATTTATATTAAATACCCACTACTACAAATAACCCTATAAAATATATAACCAAAGAGGTAATTAGAATAAGTTTTCCTGCAATAAAATGAAATGTCCTGTACGATCATCATACCTTTTCCCTACTGTTAATATCATTGCCAGGGCACTAACAAATCAGCCACAGAAATTTCTTGGTTTATTTTTTGATAATGCTTTATGTTTCTCCACAGTACTCACAGCGAAGCACCATTATTACTTTATTAAATACTATTTTTGCCTACTTGAGCTTAACAAACAAATCTAATGGTATGAAAGAATTTAATTTCAGAGCTGAATGATAATTTGTTAGGCACTGTTAATTCACATAATTCAAAGTTAATTGTGTTTGCAATATTAGGAGTGTGGTAATTCTGTTCTGTTGAGCTATAGTTTTTATGAAATTTTATATTCTGATTAAGCAAACCATACTGAGAACAAATACCAGAGATTATAATATTTACAGGAAGATGTTTTATGTGTGCATGTGTATGTCTAATCAGATGATGGTTTAGACTCTAATTTAGTCATACTCAGTGGCCTTATATTTACATCATGAGGACCTAATTCATTATTCAAGACATGCTCTTTTTTTATGATTTGAGTAAATTGGGAGGTCAGGAGTATCTGGGAGGTGTTCGGGAGGGGAATCATATGCAGAATATATTGTGTGACAAAATATATAAAATAAAATTACTGAAGCTGAGATTTTCAATCATTTCCTATTTCTCTGTCTCTGCCTCCACCTCTCTCCCTGCCTCTCCCTGTGTGTGTGTATGTGTGTATATGTGTGTGTGTTTGTGTGTGAGTGTGTGTGTGTGTGTGTGTGTGTGTGTGTACACGTACACGCTTGCTCTCTTTCTTCATTGTAGAAACGAGTAATTTCTTGGAGGTAGGTATTAGGAGTCTGAGGGGATGCTATCAATTTTGCAATATATATATATATATATATATATATATATATATATATATATATATATATATATATATATATATAAAACTTCTCAAGCACATTAAAATTAACATCCCGAGCCAGGTGGTAGGGGCACACTCTAATCCCAGCACTTGGGAAGCAGAGGCAGGTGGATCTGAGTTCAAGGCCAGCCTGGTCTACAGAGTGAGTTCCAGGATAGCCAAGCCTGTTGCACAAAGAAACACTGTCTCAAAAAACAAAACAACAAAACAAAAAACCAAAACAAATAAAGATTAACTTCCCAAACATGATTCTGTGGTTGGTCTTCTCTGTAATGTTGGCCCTCCTCTCAAGTGTTAGGTTACAAGGGAAACTACTTTTTCTTGTGTGCTGGAAACTGATGTAAGGGGAACCACTCAGGTTTCCGAAATCATGGAGGTGGTCTAGCTTGCACATTGCTGTTTCAAAGAGGACCTCATGACCACAGTTCCGAGGTCAGTCTATTTAACATATAATGCAGGCAAAAGCCATGTGAAAATTGTGTTATGTGAGAGAACATGAAAATAAAAATACATCCAAAAGACTAAGTTAATTTTGCTTCAAGGTTTGTTTGCCTTTAGTGAGATTCAGGGAACTTCTAGAAATTTCATTTTAATTTGTGAAATCCTCTTTTTCACTCTGGGATCCCTATAGACAGAACCATCATTTTTTTTGAGAATTTGGATACTTTTATTAATTTATTTTTCATTTTTAATTATAATTCAATTATTTTTAATTCTCTTCTAGGTACTTTCTTTGTATTATTCCAGAGCTGTCACAATTAGTAAGTTTTTATATTTTAGTTGAATAATCAAAACAGTCATTTTCTCCAGAGTACAATACAGTTCACAATGATATAAACTTCCCTCATAAACTGTGAACTAAACATTTTTTTTATCAATTTAATGCAATTATTAAATTTTGCTTAACTTTGGCTTTAATGTGCACATATTTCATTTTTTAATCTGTCTTCATAAGATAGAGGGACCACATCTATTTCATACAATAAACATGAAGGCTTTTCATGATGAGATATGTTGTTATTCTTTTTGCCTCATTATCTATAGCATTTTGCCTGATTTCTATTAAATATGATTAATGAGGTTTTAGGTTTTAACTTGGATGGTCCTCATATTTGTTAAATAGTATTTGAAGAGTAGAGAAAAACGATTAAATCCCTATGGTAAAAGGACAATGTATAAAAGAACAAGTTGACTTTAGAACAAGAAGTTTCTAAATTTTGTGCAGCCGCTGACTATGGACCTAGGCCAGACAACACTCCCCCTCCCAACTCCACACGCATCTAACTTTGTCTATTCTAGTCATAAACCATTGTGCTTCAAGGCCTTGAAGAGTGTTCAGCAGACACAGGTGCTCAGAGAGCAAGGCTGAGGTCTTGAACCTATTGTCACGAGGAAGCCTTATGTTCTGCTGCCTTGTAAACACAGCAAAATAATAAAAATGCTTAGATCACCTAGTTTTCTAGTGTAAAGGGTAAGTTTCTCTAGTTCAAGGTCAAATGTTATTGCATATGACATGCGAAGCCTTTCCAAGTTGTCCTTTGGAATAGAAGTGGGGGTTCGTTTCAGTATCTGAGATCTGAGAATTGTTTGCTGCTGATGGAAAAGAATACCAGAGCAATGAAAATTCAAATGTGAAGGAGTGGAATAAAATGTTTTTTGGATAAGAAGGCATGATGTCTGAACTACAGGATGAAGGCTATAAAGTGGGCTTATTCCAGAAACATTCTTGTCTTGTAGATGCAAAAATCCACTAGTAATCTAGAGTGATGCTGATTTCTCTGTTTATGGGATTGTTTTGCAAGTCATGGATTCATTGATCTATTTGTCTGTTATTGTTCCTCTGCTCCTTAGTGTCCATCTGTTTCCTACACCATGTGGTGTCCACCCCAGATTCCCAAGTCTGAAACACAGTCTAAGCACATAAGTTCGTCCCGTTTTGTGGGATGCAGTGTTGTAGCTTCATAAAGTTCTGTTCATTATTTGCTTTTGTTTTCTGTCCATTGTCATCTTCTCTCCAAACCTTCTTTGCCTGTGTCCAGAAGCTTTTCTCTTTTCTCTCTAGTCTTACATTTCAGGTCATTCAGAACCATGACCCAGAGCATGCTCTGTTCATGGGCCACATTTACAAAATAATCTGCCTCCCATCCATCCCATTGATCTCTCCCATCTCCACACCTACAGTCTAAGCTCCAGACCCAAGGATCACGAATGGCTATCTCTATAATATGTTCTTTCTATATTGAATTTATTTTTCATCATGAAACAATTATAGTTTATTAAATATATTTTTCCATCTACTGAGATGGATCACATGGTTATAGTGTTTCCTTCTATTCTCATGTTTGTTGATATATACATCTTAAACCACCCTTGTATTTCTGTGATGAACCCCAGTTGTTTATGGTGTGCATTGTTTTCAATGTATTACTGAATTTGGTTTAATAGTATATTTTTGGAGATTTTTACATCTGTATTTATCAGGAATATTGGTCTGTAGTTTTCTTTCTTATCTTTTATTTTGTCCTCACTTGATTTTAGACGTAAAGTAATTCCTGTCTCATGAAATGTGTTCACAAGATTTCAACCCTCTTCTAGTTTGTGCAATAAGACAATCTGTTATTAATTTTCCCTTTTAATATTTGGTATAATTTAATATTTAAGTTATTTTTTTCTGTATTTTTCTCTGAAGAGAGACTTACTACGGGTGCATCTTCACTCTTTCTAATTCATCTCTTCAGGTGTTCTATTTATTTATGATTTAATTATGGTAAAGTGCACATGTACAGGAATTTGTCCAGTCCTTCTAGGTTACCAAATTACTATTACTTTTTACTTGAAAGTAGATTATTCTCATCCACTACATTCTGATTATCACTTCCCCTCTCCTAACTCCTCTGAGTTCTACCCCTCCACTCCCACCATCCAAATATACATCCTTTCTTTCTCTATCATCAAAAATAAAAGGGACATATAAATAATAATAATAAAGCAAAACAAAATAGGATAAAATTAAACAGACTGCATTAGGACAAACACAAATAAACAAACAGAAGGAAAGGAAATGAAGAAAAAGGAAAAGAAACACATAGAGATGGAGAAATACATACATTTGCACACACAAAAATCTCAGAAAAAAACACAAAACTGGAAACTGTAATATATGCACAAAAGACCTATGAGTTTAATAAACATGATCTGACAAAGAATTATGAGACCAAGAACATCCAAACATGCCTCTGAGTTAATTTTGCATTAGCCATCTTCTGCCAAGCATTGGGTTTGCACTTAAGAATAGTTTGCATCCAGCGAGATGCTGTTGGAGAAAATTAATTGCTCATTTCTGAGTGGTTATCAATTGGAGACAGCTCCTGGATTAGATATGGAGGTCTATGTTGATGTCTCCTCTCAATGCTAGGACCTGCAGACCCTGTGCATGTTGCCCCAGTTTCTGTAAATTTATGTTTGTAAGGCATTGTTTCCTTGGTGTTCTCCATACCCTCTGACATTTACAATCCTCCCACTCCTCTTCTGCAGGTTTCTGTGAGCTCTCAGGGGAAGGATTTGATGGCAACATCCCATTGAGGGCTGAATTTTCCATGATCCCTCATTCTCTGTACATTGTCCAGGTGTAGGTCATTGTATTTGTTGCCATCTACTGTAAGAAGACTCTTCTCTGATGATGGCCCAGCAAGGACACTGAACTATGAGTATAACAAAGCATTCCTGAGAGTCATTGTATTACTATGCTCCTTTAGTAAAAGAGTAGTATTTGGTTTTCCCTTCGGCCTTTGGTCTATCTAATCTCAGGTTCTTGGACACCTATGCAGTGTCAAGTATGGGGTTCAATTCCAAGCAGTGGGCTCTAGATCCAATCAGATAGTGGTTGGTTACTCCCACAAGCTTTGTGTCACTATTGCAATAGCCTATCTTGCAAGCCTGTCACCCTAGCAGATTGAAGGGTTTTTAGATGGGTTGGTGTTTGTCTTTCTCCTCCAGTAGTGTACAAAGTACTTTTCTGTACCATGAACACTGGTCATTAGGGGTGAAGGGTCTATGTAGGCACCGGCTCAACTTCCCCTTGTTCAATGAGTTGTGTAGATGTTGTCCTAATCAATAGGGACTTATTATCAATTGGTGGGGAGCAACCAATAGCCTTGTCAATAGCCTGGCTTGTTTGGGATTTCCATGTACCCTTTAGGCCAACAATTTAGTGAGATGTTACTGATTGTAAGAGTTGGATGTTTCATTCGTTGACAAGTGATGTTTAATTGTGGGTTTGTATACCTTGTAACTTGATGATGATTCCATTTAGATCTCTTTCATGTATATATGTATTTCAGGACACTTCTACTCTATTGAGTTTCCTTACAATCCCACAATTGACCCTTAGTTTCACCAGTCCCTATCTGTATTCCTTTCCTCAATCCCCTCTGGAGACAGAGAAGAATGAGAGATCCCAGCAGGTGGTCTGCTACAGGGCTGAGGATTAAACTCAGGAGTTGAGCTGAAGGACAGGAGGGAGAGTGAAGTTTGCCTACCTAATTTCCTGGCCAGGGCTATTATTATTCCTTATAATCTCTAATTTCTATTTATATGTCTGTGATAGCATATGTATTGTCTCTATTTCCTTCAGGTTTTAAGTCATTTTTCTTTCTTGAATGAGCTGAAGGTGTCTTTATTTTTAACTCTTTTTAAAATAAAATTCATTTGTTTCATTGATATTTGACACATTATTTTAGTCTCTATTTCATTTGCTTGTTCTCTGATGTCTAATGTGTTCATTAATTTGGCATTTATTTGGTCTATTTCTAAGCATTGACATAGTGTACTAGATTTTTTTTTTATTTTGAGATTTCTATTTAGGATTTCACTATTAGAAACTTCTGTTTATGCTATATTCGACATATGTTTTGATATATCTACATTTTATTAGCCTTAAATTATTTTAATAAAAAAGAAAGAAAAAAAGGAATGTTTTAAAATTCCCTTATTGATTTCTTCTTTGATCCTTTGTTTGCTGAAGCAAAAGTTATTTGATTTCTAGCTTTACTATGCTGTGGCTAGAAAAGATACTTGATATGAGTTCAGTTTTCTAAAATTTGTTGAAACTTGCTTTTATTCTATTATGTGAACAATCCTGGAGAATATTCAAGTACTGATAAGAAGATGTGTATTAAATAGTGGTTGAATGGTGTGGTGGCTATTCTTGGGTGTCAATTTCACTGGATATGGAATTAACTAAAACACAAAAATTGAGGGGCATACATGTGACAAATTGTTGCTTGATTTGAAGTGGGAAGATCCATTTCTAATCTGGATCTTTGAGTTTAGAAGACACAACTTTAAACTAAATCTTTTGAGGTGGGAATACCCATCTCTAAAATGGACTACATCTTCTGCTGTAAGGCTAGGAAGCTTTAATTCTTGTTTCTTGCACTCATCTTGCTAGCAATTCCCTTCTTTAATTGGCATTAGAGATAACATGGGATTTCAGGACTTACTGAAGACCAGCTGAGACATCCAGCCTTGGGAAATAAACAACTATTAGATTCTCAGACCTTTCATTCATAGACATCATTGTTGGATTAGCTGGACCAAAGCCTGTAAGCCATTTTAATAAATTCCATATATATATATATATATATATATATATATGCACACACATATATGTATGTGTGTGTGTATGTGTGTGTATGTATATATATTCTCTAACACAGGAATACTATATGACCATTTTTGAATGCAATTTTACTCTTTTTCTTTTTTTCTTTCTTTTTTTTGAATGTACATAATTTTATTTATTTATTTTTGGTTTATTTGTTTGTTTGTACTTGTTTCTTTTTTGTGTGTGTTTTTTTTCCTTTTATTTTATTTTACAATACCATTCAGTTCTACATATCAGCCACGGGTACCCCTGTTCTCTCCCCTCCTACCCCCTCCCCTTACCCCCAGCCCACCCCCCATTCCCACCTCCTCCAGTGCAAAGCCTCCCCCAAGGACTGCAATCAACCTGGTAGACTCAGTCCAGGCAGGTCCAGTCCCCTCCTCCCAGACTGAGCCAAGCATCCTTGCATAAGCTCCAGGTTTCAAACAGCCAACTCATGCAATGAGCACAGGACTTGGTCCCACTGCCTAGTTGCCTCCCAAACAGATCAAGCCAATCAACTGTCTCACCTATTCAGAGGACCTGATCCAGCTGGGGGCCCCTCAGACTTTGGTTCATAGTTCATGTGTTTCCATTCATTTGGCTATTTTTTTTCAATAATTGAGTAAAACTGAAATTTATTATAAGCCACAGTCGTCCTAGGGACCTCCATGCTATATATATAGCCTCCATGGTTCTATGGGTTGTGGTCTGATTGTTCTTTATTTTGTATCTAGAATCCACTTATGAGTGAGTACATACCATGACTGCCTTTCTGGGTTTGGGTTACCTCACTCAGGATGATTTTTTCTACTTCCATCCATTTGCCTGCAAATTTCATGCTTTTATTGGTTTTCTCTGCTGAGTAGTACTCCATTGTGTATATGTACCATATTTTTTTCATCCATTCTTCCATTGACGGGCATCTAGGTTGTTTCCAGGCTCTGGCTATTACAAATAGTGCTGCTATGAACATAGCTGAGCACGTATCTTTATGGTATGAATCAGCATTCCTTGAGTATATGCCCAAGAGTGGGATGGCTGGGTCTTGAGGTAGTTCAATTCCTAATTTTCTGAGAAACCGCCATACTGATTTCCACAGTGGTTGTACAAGTTTACATTCCCACCAACAGTGGAGGAGTGTTCCCTTTGCTCCACATCCTCTCCAACATTGGCTGTCATTGGTGTTTTTGATGGTAGCCATTCTGACAGGTGTAAGGTGGTATTTCAGAGTCATTTTGATTTGCATTTCTCTGATGATTAGGGATGTTGAGCATTTCTTTAAATGTCTTTCAGCCATTTGTGATTCTTATTTTGTGAATTCTCTTTTTAGCTCTTTAGCCCATTTTTTAATTGGACTGTTCAGTATTTTCATGTCTAGTTTCTTGAGTTCTTTATATACTGTGGAGATCAATCCTCTGTCAGATGTGGGGTTGGTGAAGATCTTTTCCCATTCTGTTGGCTGTCTTTTTGTCTTATTGACTGTGTCTTTTGCCCTGCAAAAGCTTCTCAATTTCGAGAGGCCCCATTTATTAATTGTTGTGCTCAGGGTCTGTGCTGTTGGTGTTTTATTTAGGAAATGGTCTCCGATGCCAATGCATTCAAGAGTGCTTCCTACTTTCTTTTCTATTAAGTTTAGTGTAACTGGATTTATGTTCAAGTCTTTGATCCACTTAGACTTGAGTTTTGTGCATGGTGACAGATATGGATCTATTTGTAATCTTTTACATATTGAGATTCAGTTATGCCAGCACCATTTGTTGAAGATACTTTCTTTTTTCCATTGTATAGTTTTGGCTCCTTTGTCAAAAACCAAGTGTTGATATGTGCATGGATTAATGTCAGGGTCTTCAATTCGATTCCATTGGTCCGTATGTCAGTTTTTATACCAGTACCAAGCTGTTTTTATTACTATAGCTCTATAGTAGAGTTTGAGGTCAGGGATGGTGATGCCTCCAAAGGTTGCTTTATCATATAGGATTCTTTTAGCTATCCTGGGTCTTTTGTTTTTCCATATGAAGTTGAGCAATTTTCTTTCCAAGTCTGTGAAGAATTGTTTTGGGATTTTGATGGGGATTGCATTGAATCTGTAGATTGCTTTTGGCAAGATTGCCATTTTTACTATGTTAATCCTACCTATCCATGAGCATGGGAGATCCTTCCATTTTCTGATATCTTCTTCAATTTCTTTCTTTAGAGATTTAAAGTTCTTATCAAAAAGGTCCTTCACTTGTTTAGTTAGTGTTATCCCAAGGTATTTTATATTATTTGTGGCTATTGAAAAGGGTGATGTTTCTCTGACTTCTTTCTCAGCCCTTTTATCATTTGTGTATAGGAGGGCTACTGATTTTTTTTGAGTTGATCTTGTATCCTCCCACTTTACTGAAGGATTTTATCAGCTGGTAGAGTTTTGGGGGTCACTTATGTATACTATCATATCATCTGCAAATAGTGAAAATTTGACTTCTTCCTTTCAAATTTCTATCCCTGTGATCTCCTTTTGTTGTCTTATTGCTCTAGCTAGAACTTCTAGTACTATATTGAATAAATATTGGGAAAATGGACAGCCTTGTCTTGTTCCTGAATTTAGTGGTATCACTTTGAGTTTCTCTCCGTTTAATTTGATGTTTGTTGTTGGCTTGCTATAAATTGCTTTTTATTATGTTTAGAAATGTTCCTTGTATTCCTGATCTTTCTAAGACCTTTATCATGAAGGGGTGTTGGATTTTGTCAAAGGCTTTTTCAGCATCTAATAAGATGATCATGTGGTTTTTTTTCTTTCAGTTTGTTTATATGGTGTATTACATTGACTGATTTTCATATGTTGAACCATCCTGGCATCCCTGGGATGAATCCTACTTGGTCGTGATGGATAATTGTTTTGATGTATTCTTGGATTCGGTTTGCCAATATTTTGTTGAGTATTTTTGCATCAATGTTCATGAGGGAGATTGGCCTGTAGTTCTCTTTCTTTGTTGCATGTTTGTGTGGTTTGGGTATCACGGTAATTGTAGACTCATAAAAAGAGTTTAGTAGTGTTCTTTCTGTTTTTATTGTGTGGAACACTTTGAAGAGTATTGGTATTAGTTCTTCTTTGAAAGTCTGGTAGAATTCTGCACTGAAACCATCTGGTCCTGGGCTTTTTTTTGGTTGGGAGACTTTTTTTTTTTTTTTTCTTTTTCATTTTTTTTTATTATTATTTTTTTATTTTACAACACCATTCAGTTCCACATAATAGCCACAGATTCCCCTGCTCTCCTCCTTCCGCTCCCCTCTCCCTCCCCCCAAGCCCACCTCCCATTTCCACTTCCTCCAGATCAAGGTCTCCCCCGAGGACCGGGATCGACCTGATAGACTCAGTCCAGGCAGGTCCAGTCTCCCCCTCCCAGACCGAGCCAAGCGTCCCTGCATAAGTCCCAGGATTCTAAGAGCCAACTCATGCAACGAGCCCAGGACCCGGTACCACCGCACAGCTGCCTCCCAAACAGATCAAGCCAAATGACTGTCTCACCCATTCAGAGGGCCTGATCCAGTTGGGGGCCCCTCAGCCTTTGGTTCATAGTTCATGTGCTTCCATTCATTTGGTTATTTGTCCCTGTGCCTTATCCAACCTTGGCTTCAACAATTCTCGCTCATATAAACTCTCTTCTTTCTCACTAATTAGACTCCCAGTGCTCCACCAGGGGCCCAGCTGTGGATGTCTGCATCCAGATTCCTCAGTCCTTGGATGGGGTTTATGGCACAACTTGTTTTTTTTAAATGGGACTACTAACAGCAGAAGTCCATGTGCCTCTGACTCTTTTAACTGCTCTTGGGACTTTTTCCCTCCTATTGGGTGCCCTTCTCCAGCCTTGATATTAAGGTTTTTGCCTCATCTTATTGTATCTTGTTTTGTCGTGTTTGCCTGTCATCTCTAAGGGGCTTGCTCTTTCTTAGAGGAAATGGAGGCAGAGTGGATTTGAAGGAGATTGCTGTTGTGGCATAGCTAGGAAGAATGGAGGGAGGGGAACTATGGACTGAGCATACTGTATGAAAGAAGAATCTAGTTTCAGTTAAAAAAAATGAAAAAGGGTATGACTGCTGGCAATGGTCGAGAGACGGCCGGGACTGACCTACTCTGGTGATGGGATGGCCAAACACCCTGATAGTGGTTGGGAGACTTTTGATGAATGTTTCTATTTCTTTAGGAGGTATTGGTCTATTTAAATGGTTCATCTGGTCTTGATTTAATTTTCGTAGGTGGTATTTATCCAGAAAATTGTCCATTTCTTCCTGGTTTTCCATTTTTGTGCAACAGAGGTTTTTGAAGTATGATCTGATGATTCTCTGTTTTTCCTCATTGTCTGTTGTTATGTCTCTCTTTTCATTTCTGATTTTGTTAATTTGGGTGCTCTCTCTTTGCCTTTTAGTCAATTTGGCTAGGGGTTTGTCTATCTTGTTGATTTTTTTAAAAAATCCAACTCTTTGTCTCATTGATTTTTTTGTATTGTTCTCTTGTTTTCTATTTCATTGATTTCAACCCTCAATTTGATTATTTCCTGGCATCTATTTCTCATGGGTGAGTTTGCTTCTTTTTGTTTTAGAGCTTTCAGTTGTGCTGTTAATTCATTGGTATGGGATTACTCCATCTTCTTTATGTGTGCATTTAGAGCTATGAATTTTCCTCTTAGCACTGCTTTCACAGTGTCCCATAAGTTTGGGTATGTTGTACTTTCATTTTCATTGAATTCTAGGATATCTTTAATTTCTTTCTATATTTCTTCCTTGACCCATTGATGTTTCAGGTGGGCATTATTCAGTTTCCATTAGTTTGGGGGTTCTCTATAATTTTTGTTGTTGTTGAGGTCTAACTTTAAGGCATGGTGGTCTGATAAGATACAGAAGGTTATTCCAATTTTTTTGTATCTGTTGAGATTTGTTTTGTGGTGAAGCATGTGGTCAATTTTTGAGAAGGTTCCATGGGGTACTAAGAAGAAGGTATATTCTTTTGTGTTAGGATGGAATGTTCTGTAGATATCTATTAAGTCCATTTGAGTCATAACATCTGTTAGGTCCTTTATTTCTTTGTTAAGTTTCAGTCTGGTATATCTGTCTTTTGGTGAGAGTGGTGTGTTAAAATCTCCCACTACTAATGTGTGGGGTTTGATGTGCGTTTTAAACTTTAGTAGTGTTTCTTTTATGAATGTGGGTGCTTTTGTATTTGGAGCATAAATGTTTAGAATCGAGACTTCATCTTGGTGGATTTTTCCCGTGATAAATATGTAATGTCCATCCTAATCTCTTTTGATTGATTTTAGTTAGAAGTCTATTTTATTAGATATTAGGATAGCTACACCAGCTTGTTTCTTAGGTCCATTTGCTTGGAAAGCCTTTTCCCACCCCTTTATTTGGAGGTAGTGTCTGTCTTTGAAGTTAAGGTGTGTTTCTTATATGCAGCAGATGAATGGGTCCTGTTTACTTATCCATTCTGTTAGCCTGTGTCTTTTTATAGGTGAGTTGAGACCATTGATATTGATGGATATTAATGACCAGTGATTGTTAATTCCTGTTATTTTTTGTGGTTGTATTGTCCTTCTTTGGTTTATGTTGGTGTGGGATTATCTATTGCTTGATTTTTCATGGATGTGTTTAACTTCTTTGGGTTGGATTTTTCCTTCTAGTGCTTTCTGTAGGGTTGGGTTTGTGGACAGGTATTGATTAAATCTGGTTTTATCCTGGAATATTTTGTTTACTCTGCCTACGGTGATTGAGAATTTTGCTGGGTATAATAGTCTGGGTTGGCATCCGTGGTCTCTTAGTGTCTGCATAAGATTTGTCCATGATCTTCTAGCTTTCATAGTCTCTATTGAGAAGTCTGGTGTTATTCTGATGGGTTTGCCTTTATATGTTACTTGGTCTTTTTTCTTTGTGGCTCTTTATATGGATGATTTGTCCTTTACTGACAATAGGGAGATAAATGTCCTCAACTATTATTATACTAGACTTTGTCTCTCTCCCTTTAGGTCTATTAAACTTCCTATATATGTTTGAGTACTCTGTTGTTAGATTATATACATTTAGAAGTGGTATTTTAAGGCTACTGTGGTGGGGTATGCCTTTAATCCCAGCACTCAGGAAGTAAAAGCTGGAGAATTCCCTTATGTTCCAGGCCAGCCTTATCTACATAGTGAGTTCTGGGCCAGTCAGTGTTACATATAAGAGACTGTCTTAAAAATAAAACATACAAAAAGCCAAAACAAAAGAAATAGAATTGTTATTTTCTTATTTAACCTCTTTATTATAATATAATGGCCATGCCAATCTTTTTTAACCTTTAAACTGCCTTTAGTTCATCACATATGTATGGGTACTCCACATCAGTAAGCATTCTTAAAATATTTTATGTTTTATATACAATATAGAAATTCATATGTACAAATGATTTTTCCAATTTAAATGAACTGTGATATAATCAGAAAAATAAGATTTGAGTCCTACTGAAATTGCCACATCCCTAGAAAATGATAACTGAAAAAAAATAATTAAATATTATTTACTTTTAAAATATTATTTACTTTCTTATTTAAATCTTTTCTATGTCATCATTAAGCTGGTCTAACCTGATCATCCTGTTGATGATAATTAAGTCCTATTTCACAATAATCATTGAAGATGTCAGTGTTATCCTTTTCATGCATAATGAAAACAGTTAAATTTTCTTTCTTTCACTTCATAAAGAATGACATTCTTTCTCAAAAGAGCAATGGATTTCATTTACAGAATTAAACAATGGGAACAAGCTTTCATCACAAATACAGACTTCTTCATGTTCCTAAATTCAGACAGTAGAGGGTACACAAACAAACAAAAACCTTATGTTTATAATACTGCTCTTTTGGTAAAAATAATTCTAAGTTTAAGGATATTTATAACGTTTACAGATAGACCTATCTCTCTGCAACTCATGTTAGTTCTATGTTTGAAGCTTTTGAACACTCTGTAACAGATTTTCTGCAAGTGGCTATTACAAGCACTGCTGCTACTATTGTTGTTATTAAAAATAACACCAAAGGTCTGTTTACATCTTTTCAATAACTTCAACCAGAGATTCTACAATAACCACAGGCATCTAGACATTCCAGAACCAATCAGGGCTTTTTCTTCCCAGGAAGCATCAATTGGCACTGGTGTTACACTGGGTGAAAAGTGCTTGTTTACTTTGGAGAGACAAATGTAGCTCATTCACGGGTGTTTTTCAGTCACGGGGCAATTAGAGAGCAGCTGGAATCAATGCAGAATGTTTAGGGGAGGAGATCCATGAGTCTATTGATGCCATGTGGCTCCATGAACAGAACATCTTCCTCAGAGAATCCCTGCCTTCCAAATCTTTCCTGTTCTTTGAAATAGTGGTAAGGTTTTTGTGCAGATTCTCCTCCCTCCTCTCCACAATTATGAAGTCCTATGCTGAAAGCAGTTGACATTGTAATGACAGCATCAACAGCATCAACAACCTCATCTGTTATATAACGGCCTGAAATTTAGGACCTGGAATTGTTTTTTTTTTTTTTTTTAGCAATGATTGATAATGAACAATAAAGAATGACTTTGGATTATATGAAACTGCTAGGAATCAATATTCTAAAATGCTTCTTAGCATTGATGCTGCTTTATTGACAGAATGCATATCACTTGTGTCAGTTGCAACAGGAATACCAGACTGCAGATATAATAAATTGACTAAGGAAATTAGGGTTTCTTATATCACCCCCAAATTCTTCAATATTCATTAGAAGCATGTAACAAAACGGAAGAATAAATTTTATTAAAGTTATTCAAATGGCTAATTCTATAGTCAATGGTGAATTAGAAATAGAAAATTAGGCTTCAAGAGAATATCTGACAGATCTTCCATACTTCAACCTTTGTTTTCTTTCAATATGTATGGACTTGTGTAGGACTTTAGCAAAACTGATAAAGGATACATTCTTTAATTGTGAAAAAAGTTTATGAATTCTTACCTTGGATTATTATAGTACCTTACACAAAATGGTTGTATACAGTATATTTCCTGACCCAACTCAAGTATTTACAGTCTTAATTGATTCAAATATTGTTAATCAATACACTGATTAGTATGTGCTCCCTATAATGGATGTATATTGCATTCTTTGGCTTCCTAAATTGTGAAGTCTTTTTAGCATTCAATGAGTGAAGGGTAATATAATATCTTAAATAAAAATAGTCATCTTGGTAAGGAGAAAAATATGGATGATACTGCCTAATATTGGACGTTATTAAATTATTGAACAACTAGTCTTATCTTTCTAGTCTCTTAAATTTTACCCCTTTGTTCTTGGGATAGACGGTGCTAACTATCAACTTGATAATATCTAGAATCTCCTGGGCAGCAGGGCTTCAGGGCATGTCTTTGGGGGATTATTTTATGTCAATTGTAGTGGGAGGACCCACACATATGGGTGACACTATTCCCTAACTGAACTCTGGAGCTGTATAAATGAAGAAGGGGAGTATGCATTCCTTGATGGTTGCTTATTGACTCTCTGTTGAGTGATATAAGCAGCTCTCCTCTGGCCACTGTTACTTCCTCATCACAATGGACTGAGACTTGAGTTGTGTGCAGAATGGACCTCATTCCTTAAGTTGGGATTGCCAGTGTCTTATCCTAGCCACAGGAAAAGAAACTCAGAAGGCACATTGCATTTTATCTTTTATTAATTCACATTGCTCTTTCTCAGTGATTATTTTGTTTTAATTTATTAAACGAAGGGTATACTGAAGATGATTTAAAAGGTCAGATGTGTTCTCACAAAACTTTAAGAAAATGATGATATGTAAAAAGTCCCCTTGGATAGCCTTAAAAAGGCTCCATTTAAACAAGGCCTAAAATACATGAGCCATTCATGTTTACATGGCTTTAAAAATAGATGTGCTATTGTCTCACAGTTGAAGAAACCAGAGAAAGGTGGCTTAGAATTAGACCTCTATTATGTATCTTCACTGTTTAGACAGTATAGAGGACCTTTCCTAAACACAAATGGAGGAGTTGACTGGGGGCTGGAAACAGAGGGGTGGGGTGTGGGGACTGGGTGGAGAGGAGGAAGGGGGGAACTCTAGCTGGGATATAAAGTAAATAAATAAATTAAAAAAAAAAAGAAAGAAAGAAAGTAAAGAGGCAACAAAAAATGTGGTCCAGATCTCTCCACAGCCTGGAGGAAGCCCTGTTGAGCTCTTATGAGGTACATGTAGCCTTTGCTCTTATGTTACAGAGAAGCAACATTGTGGGGACAGCCAGCCATGGGCATCTTGGTATTCTTGTTAAAGATTTAAAGACCAAACACTGTTTTTAGAAAGAAAAATAACTCATTTTTAAATTGAGAAGTGAGGTTTCAAGGGAACTCTATAAACATGCCCCCATGGTAAATGAAAACTTTGAAGACTCAAGTGTTTTAATAGGCATTTTAAGACTCAGGAAGATGTAAATCAAATTAATTAATTGTGAATCACAGTGCTTTTATGATATAACTCATTCATCACGATTCTGATTTTATAGTTTATGTGATCTGAAACAGAATAATACTAACATCTGAGTACTCTTTGGGAGATAGATGAATTTAGATTCTTTTTGCATCCATGACATTAATATACAGTGTTCAAAAACATATCAGCTGCTACTATATTGAGGTATGTACTCATAATCTTACCTACAGAGAATTCTTTGATTGATTGATTAGAACCTTTTAATTTGAATAAGATTTTATAAATTAGTAAGAAAATGAAAATCAATCACTTTTTATTGACTTGGAGACATGTGGGAATCTCATCATGAAAGGTAATAAAGTAAGGCTTTCAAAGATATGTGGAAATTTACTAACATTCAAAAGAAAATATAATTTTAAATGCAGTTCAACTTTATGTTCATGGTTTGTCTGCTTATTTTCTTTGTCATTACCAGATTATTTTAACCAATTTTGTAAGCTAGCTACATCCTTTGCTTAACATAAATATTCTCATTTGAAAGGTCCACATCAGGAAATAGATCAAAATTGAATAAAAAGACAGTAGACAGCTATATTCTATTGCATCTCAAAATTATCCTCATAATTACAAACATATTAAATGCAGAATATATATCTGTAAAGTTAAGCATGAAAAAGAAAAATATATAACTCCCTCAAGTCTTGACACAGGCTCATTATGGATTTCCAATCTTCTTTATTTTACCTAATCCAGGGTCTATTGAGGTGATTTAGATATCTATGAAAATCTCACATTATAGACATGGCTTTGTGGACCCTTGACTTTAATATTTTTAGCTTTCTACTATGTCCTGTGTAGATGTAACCAACCGTCTTATTAAATAAGAAACACAGAAACAATGTAAAAGAGAAAGCCGAGAAGTCAGAGCTCAGAGCTAAAATCTCACCCTTCCTCCTGCTGTCCCAGCTTCGTGAAAAAAGACCTACTTCCTGTCGGTTCGTTTTTTTTATAGTATGTTGTTCTGCCTTCTCATTGGTTGTAAACCCAAACACATGACTGCCTCGTCACTGTCTGAATGTACAGCCCCCTAGGTCTTAAAGGCATATGTCTCCAATGCTGACTGTATCCCTGAACACACAGAGATCTTATGGGATTAAAGGCGTGTGCCACCACCGCCACACTCTTGCTATGGCTCTAATAGCTCTGACCCTGAACACACAGATATCTATGGGATTAAAGGCGTGTGCCACCACCGCCACACTCTTGCTATGGCTCTAATAGCTCTGACCCCCAGACAACTTTATTTATTAACATACAATCAAAATAATAATTCAGTACAATTAGATTACCACCACATTTCCCCTTTTCTATTTTAATAAAAAGAAAAAAAAGCAAAAGGTTATAACTAACAAAAGAAAAACTATATACAAAAGTACAATAACTATATACAATATATACAAGTAATAAATACCTAAACAGGTATTTGACAAATCAGAGAAAATAATTCCATTATCTATCCTATTTTGGTAATTCCAAGATGTATCTAATGTACTTTCTATCCTAATTAATTTTCAACTATAACTAACTAATCTTCAACCATAACTAACTAATCTTCAACTCCCTCAGAGACCCAAGAAGGGAATAATATTAGCTAACAAAAATAAAAACAGGAAGTGCATGCAAGCAACTTCCAAAAAATTTGTGAGTTGACAGAAACAGCCAGCTGCCTGGGCAGTCACCTGAGGTTTCTCCGTAGTGTTGGGGCATCATCTTCAGCCTATAGGCTTAGTGTATCTGACAGACTCATTTGTGATGTAGGATGTATACAAGGTCAACAGTTCAACCTCACATTGGGTGAGAGCAGTCCACGTACCAGAAACACCTGAATTCCACTAGTGTCCTGTCATGATTCAGGATTTTAAATTCTGGAAATTGTTGACAGTTTTTTAATTCAGCTGTCCATTCTTCTTGGCTGTGTATATATGGCTTCATCTCAGCATCCCCTTCTTCTCCACATCCCTCTATTAAATGCCAGTCTACTTTTGAGAGGCATGAGCTTTCAGCTGCTGTTCCATTGTACAACAGAATCCATCGGCCCTCTGCCTATTAAGCTGCCTTCGAAGAAAAGGGCACTGTACCTTTTCCAGATGCGAAGGCCACTTCAGGGATGGGGCCATATTGTCCTGGCCTCAGAAGATGCCTTTTGATAAAGCCATAACCACACTTGTTTTGACAAGAATCAGTAGTCCCTTGTTTCGTGATCTGTCTGTCCATTTTGTCCTGTTGATTCGAGGATACTTTGTTGTCCAGTGGCTAACTTTTGCCAGAATGAAAGTTGACTCCATATGCAGTTTCTTCAATGCCCATATTTTCTCTAAAGTAGATTGGTACTGCCAGGAGCCGACATGTCTCAAAAAAGAAAAATTTTCTAAGTTATTAAAACATTTTAAATGCCATATTCTGTAGATCTCTGAAGGGTTTGAAGATGACCTGTCTGAAACATCTCTGCTCAATTTTTAAAACATATCTAATATGACTACAAGTTCTATGATAATGTCTAACTACTAGCTTTCATTTCTTTATATCCTAATAGTTGATAATAATAACATTCAAAGATCAAAAATTTGCATTACATTGTTAAATGAATGGTATAAATACAATTAGAAATATACATATAGCATTTTCTAACAATATCAGTTTCAAATTTGTATACAATATAAAACAATTCAATCCAATGTAAAGTATTTAAAATTAGTAATTGTCTTTTTCTTTTCTTTCTTTCTTTCTTTCTTTCTTTCTTTCTTTCTTTCTTTCTTTCTTTCTTTCTTTCTTTCTTTTTTTTTTTTTAAACAAGAAACTTAAATCTAATCTCCTTTGCTTAGCCTTTTTCCTAACCCTTGGCAATAACTTGTAACCAACCCCCCTAAATACTGAAAATTATCCCAGACCCAAAACCCATTAAAAGGACCAAAAAACCACCCGCCCCACACCACCTCTTTGGGAATGTGGGCGTCGTATTCTTAAAATTGCTTCCTGCTGGGTATGGGCGAAGTTTTCTTTATCCTGAAAGAAAAATTTTAGGTTAATTGTCAAATTCTAGGAGAGGTAACTATATCCTTCATTATCCAGTCTGTGTATAATGCCAAAGTTCAGGGTTTATCTCAAGTCCTTATTCAAGTAGTCTTTGAGACTGGATCATCTCAGCTAGTCATCTCAAATTTGCTCTGAGCACCTTGTAGTTCAAAGCTGATCTATGGATGATGTTTGTCATCTTAATGATATTATTATTGTCCACGTGGAATTGTTGTTGTTGTGGGGCCCCATCTTCTTTCTGGAGACTTCAGTTGATGTTAGGCCTGGCCATGATTTCCTGCAGAAAACTGATAAGAGACTCGAACACAAAAACATATACATGCAGCTAGCCTTTTTTCTAGAATTAGTTAGTACTCTATGTGACCATACATATCTTAACAAAGTTTAAAATGTATATATATATATTAATCTTGTAAATTTTGATATAAAATTTATATTTTGAGAAAAGTTTAAAGAATCAGAATAGAATCAAAGAGTTGAGATTAGTAATAGAATAGTCCCTTAATTAATATTGCTTTTGTCCTGTACCATAGCAGAAGATGGCTCTTATTCTGGCATGATACAGGGAGTTTGCATTTTCCTTTTAGCAACATGCTTGAGTTTAAAGAAGGAGAGAGCCATTCTCCAACTCCAAAGTCAGCTTTAAATTTTAATTGAACTGGGACTATTAGAAAACCAATAGTGTTAAATCTTTAGAGAAAAGCAGAAACAAACATTTAGGAAGACATAAAATTTTTTTAGATAATATATACCCATACACCGTTTCATTCTGTTTCTTGGGATAGATGATCTGTCCCTTTTCTTCAGGTGTCCCATTTGTCCAGTGTTCTTCAGATTCCTTAACCTACATTCTCCTAAAAGACAAAAACAAAAACCTTTCCCCAAGACTAATTTTGGGGATGTTTCCTTTTGACAAGTTATTATCTGATTAAATGAAAAGGCATGTGTTATTGATACAAGTTAGTTTAAATTGGATGTTCATGCTGGTTGATGAACTATCACCTCCTCTAATTAAGAGGTCTCTCTTGTTCAAATCGAACCTTTATCAATTTTGATGGTACCCACAGCTTATCTTCTCCTGTAGAAACAAAAGCAAAACCACGTCCCCAATGTAATACATACCCTGGTTTCCATTCTGAGGTCAGCACATCCTTAAAGTATATAGGCTGATTTAATTCTGTAGTTTTTTCTATTATCCAATGTCTCTCTGCAGCTGTTGTTCCTTTCTCATTGGCATTCAGAAAATTCAAAGTTAGAAGAGCATTATGCAGTCTATTTCTGGGGGTTTTTGTTACCCATTTCTGTTTATTTAGCATATCCTTTAGAGTTCTGTTTGATCTTTCTATAACTGCTTGACCTGTAGGATTATGTGGTATGCCTGTAATGTGCTTTATTTTGTAATAATCAAAAAACTGTTTCATTTTAACAGAGACATATGATGGAGCATTGTCAGTTTTGATTTGTGCAGGTATACCCATGATGGCCATAACTTCTAGCAAATGAGTGATTACAGAATCAGCTTTTTCAGAACTCAAAGCAGTTGCCCATTGAAATCCTGAATAAGTATCGATAGTGTGGTGTACATATTTCAATTTTCCAAATTCTGCAAAGTGAAACACGTCCATCTGCCAGATTTCATTTCTCTGAGTACCCATTGGGTTACATCCTGCTGGTAATGGCGTCTGATTGTAGAAGGAACAAGTAGGACATTTCTTTACTATTTCTTTGGCTTGTTGCCAGGTTATGGAAAAATCCTTTTTTAAACCTTTACTATTAACGTGGTGTTTTTTATGAAATTCTGAGGCCTCCAGCACATTTCCTATCAATAATTTATCAATCTCATCATTGCCTTGTGCTAGAGGGCCTGGCAGACCAGTATGGGATCGAATGTGAGTTATATATAAAGGATGATTCCTTTTCCTGATTGTATCTTGTAATTGAATAAATAGTGAAGTTAATTCTGAAGCATCAGGGATAAATTCTGCAGTCTCAATATGTAACACCACTCTTTCAGCATACTGAAAGTCAGTTACTATGTTGAGAGGTTCTGAAAAATCCATTAATACCAACAGAATAGCATACAATTCTGATTTTTGAACTGAATTATACGGACTTTGAACCACTTTACTTAAATTTTCTGATTTGTAACCTGCCTTTCCTTCTTTGTTGGCATCTGTATAAAATGTACGAACTCCAGATATGGGTTTTTGCCGTACAATTCGAGGCAAGATCCAATCAGCTCTCTTTATAAGATCAATTCTATTGCTTTTGGGATATTTGCTGTTAATTTCTCCCAAAAAATTACTGCAAGCTCTTTGCCAAGGTTCACTTTCTGTCCATAATTTTTCAATGTCCTCCTTAGTTAATGGTACGACAATTTCTGCTGGGTCTATGCCTGCTAATTGACGAAGTCTCATTTTTCCTTTGTAAATCAAGTCAGAGATTTTTTCCACATAAGTTTTTAATTTTTTATTTGGTTTATTTGGTAAAATTATCCATTCCAATATAATATCTTCCCTCTGCATTAATATTCCAGTAGGAGAACGTCTAGAAGGTAAAATAACCAAAATGCAATCCAGCTTTGGATCAATACGATCCACGTGTCCTTCATGCACTTTCTTTTCTACCAAGGCCAATTCTTTCTCAGCTTCAGGTGATAATTCTCTTGGACTATTTAAGTCCTTGTCACCTTCTAAGGTTCTGAACAAATTAGTCAGTTCATCATTTTTTACCCCAACAATAGTTCGTAGATGAGAAATATCTCCAAATAATCTTTGAAAGTCATTAAGAGTCTGTAGTCTATCTCTCCGAATTTGCACCTTTTGGGGTCTAATTTTTTGTAGCTCTATTTTATATCCTAAATAATTAATAGAATCTCCTCTTTGTATCATTTCAGGAGCAATTTGTAATCCCCAGCAAGGCAAAATTTTCTTTACTTCTTCAAATATTATTTCTAAAGTATCTGCATTTGAGTCAGCTAGTAAAATATCATCCATATAATGATAAATTATAGATTTAGGAAATTTTTTACGTATCACTTCCAATGGTTGCTGTACAAAATATTGGCACAGAGTTGGGCTATTCAACATTCCCTGTGGGAGGACCCTCCATTGAAATCTTTTAACCGGTTGAGAATTATTATAAGTAGGCACTGTAAAAGCAAATCTTTCTCTGTCTTTTTCTTGTAAGGGTATTGAAAAGAAACAGTCTTTTAAATCAATAACTATGAGAGGCCATCCTTTTGGTAACAGAGTAGGCAAAGGCATCCCAGATTGTAGAGAACCCATTGGCTGAATTACTTTGTTAATTGCCCTAAGGTCTGTTACCATTCTCCATTTACCAGATTTCTTTTTAATAACAAATACAGGAGAATTCCAAGGGCTGGTTGATTCTTCAATATGCTGAGCATTTAACTGTTCTTCTACCAGCTCTTCTAAAGCCTGGAGTTTCTCTGTTGTTAAAGGCCATTGCTGGACCCATACAGGCTTGTCTGTTAACCATTTTAAAGGTAGAGCTGTTGGTGTCTTTGGAAGATCATCAGTTATTGTGCCCTGTTCTTGTATAATATGGATGGCTGGTGACCACTCATTAGAACAATATCTTCTAATATTTCTCTCAGTAACATGTGCTAGTTTATGATTTGTTTCTGAGATTGGAGGGATGTTAATCTGAGTATTCCATTGTTGCAGCAAGTCTCGACCCCACAGGTTCATAGTTATGTTAGCCACATATGGTTTTAATTTTCCTCTCTGTCCTTCTGGACCTATATATTCGAGCCATCTTGCACTCTGTTTCATCTGAGATAATGTCCCAATTCCTAACAGTTGAACGTTTACCTCCTGAAGAGGCCAAGTTGGATGCCAAAATTCTGGTGCAATTATGGTAATGTCCGCACCTGTGTCTACCAGACCAGACAACAAAACACCATTTATTTTTATTGTTAATTTTGGTCTTTGTTCATTAATAGAAGTTTGCCAAAAAATTTTCTTTATGTTTTCTCCTGAATTTTCTATTCTCTCTGTTTCATCATCCTGACCAGCATGATTTATTCCAATAGGCATTTGGTTATTTAATCGCTCTCCAGAGCAGGCATTTCCTCTATGGCTGCAGGAAAGGTTTGAACTGGATTTGCACTGGGGGCCTGCCTGAGGCCCCTCTGGGAGTTTCCCGAAGACTGAGGCAAAGGATTACCCTGTCTGTCCTTTGTTGATCTACATTCGTTGGTCCAGTGTTTTCCCTTACCACACCTTCTGCATACTCCAGAAGGAAGGGGCATTCTGTTGCCATTGTTCCTTGAAGAAACATTGTTTCTGGGAATGACCTGTCTACAGTCCCTTTTCAAATGTCCTTGCTTTCCACATCCAAAACATCTAACACTCCTCAAACCTTTTGAAATTACTTCTCCTACCCATGTATCATCATGCTCATCAGCTTCAACATTAATTGTTTCTCTAATCCAATCTTCCATAGGTGCAGATCTTGCCCTTAATGGCCTGATTATTCTTTTGCATGCTGCATTCGCATTCTCAAATGCCAAAGCTTCAATTATTGCCTTACTAGCTTCTGAATCCGAGACCATTCTCTTTACTGCTGAAGCCAGTCTTTGTAAAAAATCTGTAAAAGACTCTTTTGGGCCTTGCATCACCTTTGTAAATGACTCAGATTTTTTTCCTGGTTCCTCAACTCTGTCCCATGCATTCAAGGCTGCCGTTCGACATAAAATTAGGGTTTGGACATCATATAAACATTGTGTTTGTGCTGAAGCATATTGGCCTTCGCCCATAAGCTGATCCTGGCAAACTTGTACTCCTTTATCCTCCATTGTTTTTCTATGTTTTTAGCCTCCTCCTTAAACCAAGTCAGAAATTGAAGTCTCTGGCTGGGTTCCAGAACACCTTGTGCAAGGTCCCGCCAGTCCTGTGGTACTATCCTATTATATGTTGACCAAGTGTTTAACATTTGCTTCACATATGGGGAATGCATGCCATAAGATACTATTGCCTCCTTAAACCTTTTTAAATCCAACATTTCAATTGGAGCCCAAGTATTTTGTGTAGCCATTTGATCAGGCATCTGCTGTACGGTTACAGGATAAATTAAGGGTGACTGTGTGAAAACAGGCTTTCTTTCTGCACCTTATGATCCCGACTTGAAACAACTTCACTGTTAATTTCTTCTGTCTGAATTTTTACAGGTTTAACAAGTTCTTCTAAAGCTGTTATCCTGGCACTTAAATTGACTATCTTTTTAAATATTAAAATGTGGATTATTATAGTGATAAGGTGCATAATTCCACCAATACTAATATTATATAGTTGTTCCATTGCCAGACTGCCTAAAATTTCAAACAAAAACCAATTTTCTTCCAATGTACACATAAAACCCATTTGTTTTTTAATGTGGAAAAAAATTCTCTTTTAGATAGTTTCCTTTAAAATATCTGATATATTATGACTTACCAAATCTGCGTAGAACAGTAGAAATCCGAGGGGATTTTCAAAGCAGCCACCTAGTGTCCCAGGTGTAAATCCAGAGAGAGAGAGAGAGAGAGAGCGAGAGAGAGAGAGAGAAGAGAGAACGCACAAGAAAGCGTAGCCGGCTAAAGCTTAAATGCAGCCACGTGTTCCCTCTTGTGCCGAGTCAAGGCTTGGGTCTGGCTTCCTTAAGCTCCGACCACGTGCGTTGGCTTTACAGGCAGGGCCCTGTTCGGCAGGGCAGGTCTGAGTTGTTTGTAGCACCGGCTTTAGGCAAGCTGCTCACAGACCTACGCCCGGGCTAGAAGTTGCTACCCGGAATAGGAAGCCGGCAGCTCAGACTAGGAAGCCGGCAGCTCAGACTAAGACGCCGGCCGCTTCCTGCTGCTTCCTCCGCCGCCTGCCACCGCCTGCCGCCCTTGCGGGAAAGCGGACCTGCCGTCAAGCCAAGCGGTTTTTAATGGATTCTTGTCACGTTGGGTGCCAGATGTAGATGTAACCAACCGTCTTATTAAATAAGAAACACAGAAACAATATAAAAGAGAAAGCCGAGAAGTCAGAGCTCAGAGCTAAAATCTCACCCTTCCTCCTGCTGTCCCAACTTCGCGAAAAAAGACCTACTTCCTGTCGGTTCGTTTTTTTTTATAGTATGTTGTTCTGCCTTCTCATTGGTTGTAAACCCAAACACATGACTGCCTCGTCACTGTCTGAATGTACAGCCCCCTAGGTCTTAAAGGCATATGTCTCCAATGCTGACTGTATCCCTGAACACACAGAGATCTTATGGGATTAAAGGCGTGTGCCACCACCACCACACTCTTGCTATGGCTCTAATAGCTCTGACCCCCAGACAACTTTATTTATTAACATACAATCAAAATAATAATTCAGTACAATTAGATTACCACCACAGTCCTGTCATATTCTTCTATCTGATTCATGTAAATGTAATAAGGAGTCTTATTTCAAGACTTCTTGTCTTATTCTAGGAGTTTAAAGGTAGAGATCTTAAATTGCTTTGGATATACAAATTCATATTAAGAAGTTTAGATCAGATCAGTATATTTTCTCAGGATTTCTTCCACGTCCTTAGAACATCTATCTTTGAAAAATGTATCTCTAACAACAGTAACAAATTAATTATTATGAGAGCTGAAAAATGCCAGAACTAATAGTAAGTCTCAGTTCTGTACTTTAGAAAGAACTGCTCTATCTAGCCTCAAAAGGCTATGAACATTAGCAAAGGGACAATGTGAGTTCTTATGATTTTATGAACTAGGGTAGAAAAAAAACAAACATAAAATTGGGGTTCATAAATGCTTCATGAGTGAGAAAAATTTTTTTTCCAGTTTGAACAAATAAATATTTACAAAATGGTTGTAATTAGAGTTTCTTAATAACAATCCTCTCCTACCAACACCCAAGAGACCTCTAATATTCAGAATGGACAGTGATGCATATATGACAGGGTTAGTTTTTTTTTGTGTGTGTGTGTGTCGGGGGGGGGGCACCATTTATAGTCCAAGAATCTAAAAGTCTACCAGAACCTTGTGGTAACCTCTTTTAGATAATACAACTGATGATTTGTAGGGCAGCTATTAAGACTCTTTCTTGGCTCAGTGTCTTACTTTTGAAAACAGAAAACTTGGCATCAGAAACACAAAACTGAAGGTCCCTGACATCCTTGTTTTGTCCTGGGCTGATGTGTTGACAGGGACTCTGCTTGGGAAAAGGAAATGCAATGTTAAGAAGGGCCAAGATAGGCAGGTGGTTATGCTATTGTGTGTTTTGTTTGGAGTCAAGAAGCCAAATGGGAAAAAAAATGCCTCTTGAGAGTTCTGGCAAGAACTAGATGGCATGTCTGGTTTGAGGCAAGTCAAATGACTTAACACTTGATAAAACACTTGGCTCTAAGCAAACACAGTATAACCAAGAATTGGGATGACTGTCTAGCCATATATTTTATATGGATGTCAGGGATATAGTTTGGTGCTCAGTGTGTTTGAGAGCTGATTACAGTTGATTGAATAGCTTAGGACACTAAGGAGCTACACTTTGGGTGTGTCTGTGAAGGTGTTTTCAGGGAAAATTAACTGAGCATCTACAAAACACCATCCCATGTATTGAATAAAATGGGAAAAAATTAAAAAGAGAAGTGGCAGAGCACCAGTGTTCTGCTTCCTGACTATGGAAGAAATATGAATGGTTGCTTTATAACCCTACTACCATATGTGTCTGGGAAATTGTTTAACCCTGTCCCTAACTCCAACCCTAACCCTAACTGTAAGCTCAAATACAGCCTTCTTCTCTCAGGTTGCTTTAGTGCCCATGTTTGGTTACAGTGGTGATAACAGTAACTAATGCAGTAAACATCTAAATGAATACTGGCCGATCTCATTTCTATTGGATGGCAAAATCTCGTCAAAAGGTAGATGTGTGTTGAAGGCTCGAGCTGCTAATATATCACAGGTTTGGATAGGGTACAAGTGGTATACTGGCTAAAGTGCTTCAGAGGTCAAAGCCAGGACAACTGCCCAATTGTGGCATTTATTTCATGACAGGACGTAAATACTACTCACAGACTTTCTGTTTGAGTTGAACTGTGGTACCAGCTATTGCCTACAATTGATTTCTATTCTGTTATCACATGTTCACTTCCGAAAAAGCTCTGTGGCATTAGAGCATGTATACGCCAGGGCAGGCACTAGAAGCAGAAGCATGGTAGCCACATGAATGTCTGGGTTCACTTAAAACTCTCAGTAAAGTCAAGGGTGACTTGATTAACACCGAGCATGAATGAACATATTAAGAAGGTACAGGTGTTTCTCATAAAATGAGCATAGTTAGTATTTGCTGTGTCTGTGTTACTAGTTTAGACTGTAATAATAAAATAACTAGCAAGACAGGTAAATGTATAGGTGGTCACAGGAGAAAGATGAAACTCACATTCTTGCATAGATATAAAGAATCCTTATTGTATTATAAGCATGACACACACCCACACCCACACATGATATTGAGCAAGTGAATAATTATTGGAGATTTTCTGAAATTTTATGATCGAGAGAGGCATGATTAGGATGGTTTCTGTCCTGGTTTTGTTGTTGTTATTATTATTGTTGTTTCAGTTATTTGGTGACTGGGATTGTCAGTAGCTGGACCTGAGTTAGTAGAGGTTAGATCTAAGCAGAGCATCAGCAGAACTCTGCTGCTATAAGCAAGGGCTAGTACTGGATGTCAGCAGTATGGAAACCAAGCTTAGAAATGTACACTATAGTCCAGCCCTTTGGATTGAGCCTGATTACAGTCAGGTATATGGAGATTTTCAGTCCTCTGAGGGGCTCAGAGACCTAGCTAGTCTTTTAGTCAACAGAAAGTGGGTGGAGACATGGAGTGGTAGGATGAGCTGACCATCAAGGGTGACTAAGTTCAGGTCACAGTCTCTCATGGAAGGTTACATCTGAGAACTCCAAGAGATAGGGATAAAATAAAGTGTGAGTTTAAAATTGCTGACAGCATTCAAATTAATGCAAATACAATCATTTCAAATCTCAGAAGTATCTTTCTGGGTTCTTCCAAAAGCTCTAAGACAGTTACTTGAAAAGTGAGATTAATAAAAATCCAACCTTGTCAAAAATGTTACATAAAGAAAAAAAACAATGCAAATTTGGTCTTTTATGACTCCAGTTAAATGAATAAATCTGTAAAGATAGGTCAAGTCATTCTCTCAAATTATAGTTTTATTTCATTTTATAAATAAAAAATAAATTCCTTGCAAACTTTTCTCCATGTACAGAACACTTCCAGTGTGTCAGAGAAATGATAGGTATTCTGAGACAAAAGTTTGATTATAAATGTGGTAAGACAGAGATGATCTGAAGAACTGTGGGGGAATCTGGAAGTTCTCCCCTGATCTCCAGAAATAGAAATGCAAATCTGATACTGTTGCTGAAGAATTTAAAGAAGCTGAATAGACTTCATAAGGTCAAGCTGTAGATCAGAAAATCTGAAGTGAACTAATGGGTGAAAATGACTTAGGAAAAGAGCAAAGGCCCAAGGAAAAGCCAGAGCACACAAATACAGGGCAAAGGAAAATGATAGTGAGAAAATATAGGACTCCTTCTGTCTTGCACTTGGCAGGAACAGCCCTCCTGTAAGGTAATCTCAGAGCTGGTTTCATTTGACCCTATATCTCTTTCCTTACCTGCTACAGTGTGAATGTGAAATATCCCGCAAAAGCTCCTATGTTTGAATATTTGTTCCACAGTTGGTGGTGCAAATTGGGAAGGTTCTGGGGAATTTGTAAGGTGGAGCCTTGCTGGAGAAAGGGGGCAGGCCTTGAGGTGTTGTCGTTGGACTGTGCCTACTGCTTAGTTAGGCTCTGCTTCCTGGCTGCAGATGCAATGCTAGCCTCTCACTACTGGAGCAGTGACTTCCCCTCCGTGGTGGACCCTTGAACAATAAACCAAAAATAAGCTTTCTCCTCAAAGTTACTTTCTCGTTAGATAGTTTGTCACAGCAAGAAGAGAAGTAACTTGATACATCATCCCAGCCAGCAGATCAATTATCCACTGCTTCATCCAGGTGTCTTCTTTCATTTTTTTTTTTCAAATTTTATTTTATTTTCAAACTATCTTCATCAGTTATCCTATTCTCTTTCTGGTGTGTATATGATAAAAGATAGGGCATAGTCAACCACATGGCAGGCTCACAAGACTGTGGTAGGACAGTAATATGTTGCTGGAGAATTTCTCTCCAGCTCCCGCCGCCAAGTCCCGCCAGTCCCAGAGCCCACTTATAAAATAAGCACACAGACTCTTACATCATTTAAACTGCTTGGCCATTAGCTCAGGCCTATCACTGTCTAGCTCTTACTCTTATATTTAGTCCATTTTTATTAATCTTTACTTTGCCATGTGGCTCGTGGCTTACCGGTACTTTACATCTTCCTTGTCCTGGTGGAGGCTCCAGGCATTCTCTTATCCTTCCTCCTTCCTCAATTCTCCTCTCTGTTAGTCCTGCCTATACTTCCTGTCTGGCTATTGGCCAATCAGTGTTTATTTACATAGAGCGATATCCACAGCAGTAATATGCCTTTATGATATTCTATATTATTAAGTGAATTTTGACATTTATTGCTTTTATTTTTGAAATCAAATGACACAACTTCAGGAGAGAGCCAGAATCTCAAGCCTGTTTTCAATTCTACAGAGCATCTTTTTGATTAATGATTTAACGGGATGGTCTATTCTACTGTGGGCAGTGCCACCTCAGGGCAGGTAGTTCTGAGTCACAAAAGAAAGCAGGCTGAACAAGCTAAGGTGAGAAAGCCAGTAAGTAGCCTTTTCTCATGGCCTCTGCATAAGCTCCTGCCTCCAGGTTCCAGTCCTGACTTTGCTTTAGGAAGGACTCTGACCAGGATGCATAAGCAAAATAAAACCCTCCCTTCTCCAATTTCTTTTGATCATAGTATTCTATCACAGGAATAGAAAACAGATTAATACTCTACCTACTATTTGTCTGTCTGTCTATCTATCTATCTATCTATCTATCTATCTATCTATCTATCTATCCATCCACTTACTTATCATCTCTCTATCTATATCTATCATCTCTTTATATGACTATAATATATCAATCTATCTGTTCATTATCTGTCTGTCTGTCTGTCTGTCTACCTACCTACCTGTTGTTCTTTATATCTATCATCTCTTTATATATCATCTATCAATCTATCTATCTAAAATCTGTTTCTCTCTATCTATAGTTATCTATCTAATCTACTTATAATCTTTCCAAAAGGAAGAATGCTACAACACGTGGTTTAGGGCCTTCTGTGCCTTGAGAAAGACATATGTGTTCATTTCACACCTTACCCTTCTTGACCACATATTAGACAAATGTTCTTCATGGTCTACTTACGAGAATGTAACCTTCATAAAGTTGGAATATTATCCAGACTTGTCACCAGCTCACAGAACTGTCAGCCACTCAGCCTATTTCTTGCTGCTTAGGAATCCTTTTCCTGAAGGCAGTTTCATATCACTCTTCTCCAGTCCAGTTATTTTCTATGTCGTAGCATGGTCAATTTCATTAGTCAGTGGGAAAATACAAATCAAAACCATAACAAAATACCATGCTATACCAACTAGGATGGCCCTGATTGTTTTAAAAAAGATAACAGATATCTGTGTGGATGTGCTGCTACTTAAATATGTGAACTATCATTGTGGAGAAATTTGGGCTTCAATATGGTTTCACAATTAAAAAAAAAAAAAAACGGCATGCCTTAGAAACTATACAGAAATCCCATCATCTCCTCAGCAAGATGTCTGAAGTCACTTCTGTTTCTATAGTTCCTAAAACTTTCAAAGGACCCTCATGTTGCCCTAATGCTGAAAACCATTGCCTTGATTAGGTTCTCTGCCCATTTAACTGAATTAGATCCCCAAATGAGGATCAATTTAATTATTTCTATAGAAACACAGATTCTAGAAATCACTTTCAGAGGGCTGTATGTCATCAGACAGTTTTCTCAATCCTGTCCCTTGTATTCAACCTTGCACTACAGCCATATGAGATCAGAGTTCATGTCTGGGTATGTATGATGCCGAAGTGGCATGGGGTAGTGAGCATGCATTGTGTTTTGCTTTCTGAAGAGTCCAGAGAAGGAAAGAAATATAATAAGAGTGGGGGTGAGTTATATTTATATATTTTAGCTTATTGAAATGGTAAGATTCCTGCTTTATATATCTCTGTCAGATTCAAATGAGGATAAATAGCACGTACTTTCAGAGATGCCATTAAACAGAAAGTATAACACTAGGGTAGAGTGCTCAAAATTACTGCTTTAAATTGAGATACAACTAATCTGTGGGTTTCTTGTCCATGTTGACTTGTTTGAGTCTATTCCTGACCTCTGTTGTTTATGAAGAAGTTGAGTATATGCATTGACATACTGGTGAGGCCAAACTTCAGTGTGGTACAGAGGTGATGTCTTCACAAAATAAATAAAATGATGCTACTCATGTCATCTAACTGTAATAAATGGAAAGGAATTACTTTAGAGAAATTATATTTCTGGAAATAATTGTCCCAGTTTGGTCATTAACTTATCAGAGAAGTCAAACTTCCTCTTTACAACTTCCAACATCTAACAAATATCCAAGAACTGAAATAGATTATCTGTATCATTACTGATGATATTATTTCAAATGGCTCTCATATTATTCATGAACAATGTAAAATGAAAACAATGAAAAATGTAGTCATGTAGGTAGACTGTAATGATTCAGATAAAATGTCCTGATTCTATATTATGTAGAAGAAATGTAAAGGCAAACAGATATTACACAGGTACATTTCATTAGTGTTTAATAGCATAGCCCCTGCATGACTATCATGACCCTGTGAGTTAGCTCTGGGAAGCCACTTTAGGGAATCCAAGAAAACTCACAATTTCAAATGTTGCAAATGATGGTCCAAATCCATGAAGAACATCAGGTGAAAAATTAGGTACATTAATCTAACAGTACTGTCTGGTTAACAGGGCCTGATGCAAAAAATCAACACATAACCAATTATCCTGTTCCTCAAACAATTTCCCATAATTATAATAATTTCTGCACTGATCTCAAAGCTAGCTCCGGATCTTAGTGAGCAGCCATTCTTACTCAATAAATGTTCTTAGAAGTGAACAAATTTAAAAGGAATATGCCTAATAAAGTGAAAGAAAAAATGAAAATAAATGTTAACCCATGCACATTAGCAATGGTGAAATTCTTAGGTAAATTATTTTCCTTTTAACTATGTTTTATATTTTAGGAATTCTAAGTTAACAATCTGAATCAAATTTATGTTCATCATGTTTACTCAACACTAAAACATTACGATATTGGATTAAACTATTAAATGTAAATGTATAAAAATGAGAGAATAATTATATGATTATATAAATGATTGATCATAATTATGATGATTACTTAGTATCATTGTATTATTCTAATTTTCTGACAAATGAGAAAAATAAATAATATATTTGTGTTCTGAAAATTTAAGAACTCAATGACTTTACATTCTCTTATAACAGTTGGTCAAATATTTCTAAATAGTAAGGATATTCAGTATAATTTGAATAATAATAAAGATCATTATTTGTATTCTATGAAATGAGTTTTATACTGTGTTTCAAGTTAGTTAGGAGAAAACCAGACATATTACTTTTAATAAGTTGACATCTTGATATTGTAGATAGTCAAGATATATTACAAAGTAGCTATTGGATATTTCAATCCAAAAGTGTTTGGATGTGCAAATCTTTATTGATCCTCAGCTAGTAAGGAGGTAGCTTCAGTGATTCACATGCAGGAGGGCTTGCTACCTGGTCAGGATGATAAGTCTATTTAAAGAGAGCTGTATTGTAAGAGCTGGAGGGGGGGCACACAAGAGATTGACATACATGGGTCACTATAAAGAGAATAGCTTCATGAATGTAAAGGCTAACAGTGGTACAGATTTTCTGTGAAGAATAAGGAGCATGCAGAAATGCAGACAGAGTAATGTAAAAATGACATCTTGTTTGAGTGAGTGCTCAAGGGGAAAAAAAAAAGAAGACAGACCTGAGTAAAGCAGAGGTGAGAAATATTATTAGAGATAATTTCAAGGAAACTTGATTCTCTGTTGGGTAATGAATTGATCAGAGAGCTGATAGGAACATGTGCATTCAATATAATATTCAAATAAGGAAGG
The DNA here is from genome assembly GCF_049852395.1 of Peromyscus maniculatus bairdii. Classification (NCBI taxonomy): domain Eukaryota; kingdom Metazoa; phylum Chordata; class Mammalia; order Rodentia; family Cricetidae; genus Peromyscus; species Peromyscus maniculatus. The sequence continues at coordinate 19,146,916 of NC_134867.1, forward strand.
CAACTAAGTCAGTTGTTGCAAGGACTGAAGAATTAGTATGAATGAATGTGTTCACAAAAAAAATGGCTCTGCTAAATTGATGATATGGAAGCTAAAATGAGTTACAAATTATATGACTGTTGGAAATAAAATTCAAACAAGTGAGCTGGATAAAGAAAAATGTCTTTTAGGTTTTAGGCCAGAGCACGAGAAATATAAAAAAAAATGTTCAATTAACAAAAATATCAATTAAATATCTTCAATTAATCTTTTGCTTTCACCTATCATTTCTACTTTAGAAATCTGTTCTTTAGAAATGTGCTCTTATCTAAGGAACACAAAAAATTAAAATAGCCATACCATAGCCCTATAGAGCTATAGTAATAAAACCAATATGCCACTGACACAAAAATAGACATGAAGAACAATGGATTTTTAAAAAAAGAATCAGACATAAATCCATGAAACTAGAGCAATCAGAGTATTGACAAAAAATAAAAAATAAAAATTCACTCTAGAGGAAAAGCAGCATCTTCAAGAATTGTTGTTGGATAAACTGTATGTCAAACTGTAGAAGAATGAGAGTGTATCCTTATTCCTCTCCCTGCACAAAAGTCAAGCCTACATTGATCAAAGAACTTAATGAAACCTAAGTCTTTGAACCTACTAGAAGAGAGAGTAGAGTATATGCTACAACACATAAGAATAATAAGAACTTTCTAAATAGTACTGTGGTCACTAAGAGCTTTCTAAATAGTACTGTGGTCACTGGGGGAGTATGGAAAAAATTGACAAATGTAAACATAAAATTATTCAGCTTCATCAGCCATCAAGGAAATACAAATTAAAACTTTTTTTGAGATTCAATTTTACACATAAAAAAGTCTATCATTAAGAAATTTAGTGATAATGAATGATGTTCAGAATGTGGGTAAATGGGAATATTCATTAACTATTGATGGGAACGCAAACCTGTGCAATCATATGGAAATCATTATAGAGATTCATTATAGAAAAAAAAAAAAAAACCTAAAAGTAGATCTACTATGATTCAGCTATTCCAAACTGTGGAATATGCATAAAGTATTCTATATCCTACTACAGAAATACCCACATATAGCTGTTTTATTCACAACAGCTAGGAAATAGAGTCACCCTACCTATCTATTAACCAATGAATTGATAAGGAGTAGAATCTGATTTTGTTGAAAAGTGAAATCTGCAGGTAAATGGGTGAAGATGTAAACAATTACACTGAACAAGGTGGTGCAGGCAGAGAAATAAACATTGCATAGACGTAGATCTTAAGTTAAAAGCTGTAGCTAGAGTTTTCCTGCCTTGCCCACAGTCTCTTTCACCCTCCAGTCCCACAGCCGCTCAGACCCAACCAAGTAAACACAGAGACTTCTATTGCTTACAATCTGCATGGCCATGGCAGGCTTCTTGCTAACTGTTCTTATAGCTTAAATTAATCCATTTCCATAAATCTATACCTTGCCATGTGGCTCGTGGCTTACCGGCATTTTCACATGCTGCTTGTCCTGGCAGCAACTGGCAGTGACGCCTTCTGCCTTCCTGTTCTCTCCATTCTCCTCTCTCTGCCTATACTTCCTGCCTGGCCACTGGCCAATCTGTGTTTTACTTATTGACCAATCAGAGCAGTTTGACATACAGACCATCCCACAGCATAAAGCTACATAGAGTATCTTCAATATGGAGTAGCTGTAAAAGTTAGGAAGCTAGAAAATGAGCCTTGGAAAGAGGATGCCTGAAGTGATGGGAGTGATGAGAAGGTTGTCTGAAGGCAGAGAAAGGAGACACTTGGAGTAGAAGTGTTTAACCAGGGACAGGGTGAGTAAGGGGAAAGGAGAGGTAATGGGACAGGAAGGAAAGAGATAAAACAGAGCTGGCATGAAAAAGCCATATGAAAACCTACTACCCAGTAACCAAAATTCAAAAATGTAATTTATTTAAAGCAAGTAAATAAAGAGTTAAAATTTAAGGTACAGTGGCTCAGAACACTTATCTGAGTGCCTACCAAGAGCCATATGAAAGCTTCAATCACAGAATGAATGTTGCATCGTGTTGAATTTAAAAGCAAACCTGGGTTATCTGTGTTGTGGTGCCATTAGCTGTGAAAATGAGGTCCAGAAGGTTTTATTTACAAAGAAAAAACATCAACCATGTAGAACATTTATATATATTTTTCAAAAATTAAAATAAAAACAATAAATTATAATGCATTCTAGGGTGTCACTGATATTTCTAGGAACAAAGGAATAGGCAGAACTCAAAAATGAGAGAAAAGTTTTGGCAGGAATGATAGGCATATATTACCAATATTATTGAGAAAGAAGAGCTCAGATTGGTAAGACACATGTCATCTAATTGGAAACATATCTTATGGTGGTATTTTATTTGTACTGAAATGTGATTTTAATTGTATATTAATAAATAAAGTTGCCCAGGGGTCAGAGCTATTAGAGCCATAGCAAAAGCTGGGCATTGGTGGTGCATGCCTTTAATGCCAGCACTTGGTAAGCAGAGCTAGGTAGATCTCTGTGTGTTCAAGGATACAGCCAGCTTTGGAGACACATGCCTTTAATCTCAATACCATAGAAGACCTGGAGGGCTGTACAACAGACAGTGATAAGGCAGTCATGTGGTTGGTTTTACAACCAATGAGAAGGCAGAACAGAAAGTCTATATAAAGACAAACAGATAGGAAGTAGCTCTCTTTCGAGAGGTCTCTTGGCTTAAGAGGCTAGCTGCAGCAGGTGGGTAAGGCTCTTAGCTCTGCTCTCTTGGCTTTCTTCTTTGCATTGATTCTGTGTTTCTTATTTAATAAGACAGTTGGTTACAGCTACAATATCTTGCCTTGATCCAGGATGTGTCAGAAAAAACAGGATTTGTTTAAAAAAATGTGAAGTCATTACAGAAAAGGCAAGACGGCTGGAAAATTGATATGGGAGAGAAAGCAAGTGTGTTTCCAGCAGGAGCAGGAGACTGCTGTGGCCTGTCCTGACTCCTCTGGGGCTCTCCAGGTCTTCATTGGACAGTTCCGGGGGACTTGCAAATTGAAGCAATGATCAATGTTGCCATCTGCCCAGGTATAGTTTTTAGGCAAATTGGTAACTAATTGTCTCAGGTCATACATTGATCACTACATTAAAGGCTGAAAATGTAATTGCAAATACAATGATCAAATTATAGTGCCATGAGATAAAGGAAATAGATAAAGGAAATAAATTAATTCTGTTAGATGTGTAAGATATTGTCTATGATATTATTATTACACCTGAAACATTTATAAAGAAGGATCTGACATCAAGTCCTATAAAGAAGTCTACATTATAAAAAAAGATTAAAATCTATTAAATGTCTCTTAAAACATCTTTTTGAGACTAGTTGAGACCAAGTTAATAAAGTCTAGAGTTATAACTCTGGAGGAGAAGTGATTAGAAAGAAATTACTGAGAAAAAAACTATACAGTTCCACAGTAAGAATTTCATCTAATACAACTAATAAAATGAAGTAGGAGAATAAAATATCCCACCTCATAATATTCTTTAATAATAATTAATTGTCCAATAAAATATAAACAAAAATATATTTGAAATAAAGATAGAGAACTACTTTATTGTTGTGGGCTTTTTTTCTTATAGCAAAGGCTGCATAATTTATGGAAGTCCTGTAATAGCATGTGCAACTATTGTGATTATAAATGATAGTAATTGGTGAGGATAATGATGCCCATTCATGTCAGGATTAACCAATGTGATATCCACAAAGATGGGATCGAGGTATCTAAATAAATGCTGTTATTGAATGCCCTGGAAAACCATGTTAATGAGTGTGTGGGTTAAATTACAAGTTTGTTACCTGCACATTGCTGAGGAGTTTATTTCTACTAATAGCTAGTACTCATTCAGATTGGTCTGAAGGTAATCAACAGAGAAATATGAGATGATGCATTGATCGCCTTTGAATGCAAATGAACTTAGTAACCACAGCAGTATGATGCTTCTGAGACTGACAGATCCTAATCATAATCCTTGTAGAACCAAAAAGAGATTTAGAAGGGAATCTCTGCCAGTCTTATTTCACAAATGAAGGTGCTAAGCAGACAGGTTATCATTTGCTCAAGGACAAATCATTATATGGTACAAGAGCCAGGACTAGAATCCCAGTCGTTTCAACAATCCTGACATTGCTAAACCTTATTAGATAGTTCAGCTGTTCCATAATCTGAATCCAAGTTATTTTAGGCACTTAGGAGAAAAATTTAAAGAAGCATCTATTAATTATAAAGAGATGAGTAGGACAGAAAAACAAAATTTAAAACATGATGAAAGGGTAGTCTAAATATATAAAAGTTTCTGTCCAGCTAAACAGTCTATATTAAATAAATATATATTATGTTAAATATGACTTAAGTGCTTTATAATCTGACTTTAAAATATTGAGAACATGGAAGTAACTCAATGAGGTAACTTTTTATTATCAACAATTTCACCATCATCACATTACTACAATTTGAGGAGGATAATTAAAATGTGTTAAACAAACATTATATCCTTGGTTCTTTATAGAAATATATAAAAGTTATCTTCTATTCCATGAATATTTTCTCTAAAATATGAAGAAACTTATTTAAGGAAAATGTAATTACTAAGAAAAGAAACTATAGTATCAGCCAACATTTTTTTTTAAATCTCAAAAACTTTCTGTTCTAATTTGACTCCATCAGCTTATACCATTCTCATTGTTAAAAGAATATTAGACAATATAATAACATTCTATTTTGACTTCTTCTACATATATATGTAATAAATATTGGTTTTTTGAAATAGGGTTACTCTGTGTAGGATTGGCTGTCCTGAAACTCATTTTGTAAACCAGGCTGTCCTTGAACTCTTAGAGATCTATTTGCCTCTATCTTCCATGTGCTGGGATTAAAGCTGTGCACCATCAAGCCTGGCTATACTCTGTGTGTGTGTGTGTATGTGTGTATGTGTGTGTGTGTGTGTGTGTGTGTGTGTGTGTGTGTGTGTGTGTGTGTATTTATATATAAATTTTATATGTGCATACATAAATATATGTATATATGTATTATATTATATTATATGGAAAATACCTTTTCCATTATGCCTTGAAATATTTCATACAAAAACATATATTATGCAGTATTGTTGGCTTTTTTGCAATGTTGGCAAACTACCCTAAAATATCTAAGAGTAACAATTTAAAAGGAGAAGAGATTTATTTTGGCTCAAAGTTCCAAAGGTCTCAGTCTGTGGTCACTTGGCTTCATTATTGTGTGTCTGTGATCAGACCAAGAAAAGAGGAGGAATAGGGAGGAGCTAAAACAAGTTATACCCTTCAAAGACATGTCTCTAGTCAGCTTCTTCCTTCGTCTAGTTATACCTCCTACTTTCTACCACCTACCAATAATACTATATTTCTACAAATCCATTAAAGGATTAATCCATTGATTAGGTTAGAGCTTGCAAGACTCAATCACTTCTCACATCCAATTCATCTCATGCCAGTCTTCTAACACATGATTCTTTGAGGGGACATTTCTTACTCGAACCACAGCATCAGTCATTGGAAAATTGTAAAATGATGTATGCTGTGGAGAATGGACTCAGGGTTAGGTACCTGGGGAAAAGAGAAGAGGTTGGGAGGTGGGAAGCAGACCATACTCTTGGTATCCTACAAATCCAGCTATATTGTCATTGGAAAAAAGCATTTAAAAGGAAGGAGCTTGCAAAGACATTCCTTAATGCCCACTTTTCCCAAATTCTAAGTCATCGATTTCAACTACTAAAGGAAAGGCTGCTCTTTTGACATGTGAGGATTGCAGAATCTTGGGGGGGGGGGGACAAATATTTTCCAAAATAAAGCTTTGTGTGGTTGCTATTGCCTCTGTATTTCTGGGGACAGCTCCAAATGAAATGCTCATTTAATTTGTTATTGTAGATGCTCAGTCCAATGGTGTTATTTCATCTATCAACAATCATAAAACATGTAGGGTAGCTTGAAATCAGAATGAGATTACTCTTTTAGTAATAACGGGCCTTGTCCAAGAAATATACCTCATGAGGTCTCAATTGTAGAACAAATCTTTTTTTTTTTTTTTTTTTTTTTTTGGTTTTTCGAGACAGGGTTTCTCTGCGTAGTTTTGCGCCTTTCCTGGAGCTCACTTGGTAGCCCAGGCTGGCCTCGAACTCACAGCGATCCGCCTGGCTCTGCCTCCCGAGTGCTGGGATTAAAGGCGTGCGCCACCACCGCCCGGCATGTAGAACAAATCTTAAATGGTCTTATTAATAAAAAATAAAAAAAAAAACAACTCAGTGCCAGCTATTGGGGTAAATTATGAAAGACCAGAGAAGCAGAACAAGCTACAGTCAACCTCACCTTGACAATTCCTCATCTGATTCTGTTTGCACGAAACCTCAGAGTGAAAGCTTCTGAGTCCTTACCCAAATGGATCTCAGCTGAATTGTTGCCAAAAAGCCTAAAAGCTTAAAAAGCCTAAAAAGCCTCTAGTTCCTGGTCCTAACACCTAATCTACCTTTCTGCTTTCTGATATCACTTCCTGAGATTAAAGGCATGTGTCTTTTCCAAGCAAAGACATGAGATCTCAAGTGCTGGGATTAAATGTGTGTGTCACCATGCCTGGCTCTCTTCCTAGTATGGCCTTGAGCTCACAGAGATCCATACAGATCTTTGCCTCCCAAGTGATAGGATTAAAGATATGTGTGCCACCATTTTCTGGCCTCTATGTCAAATCTAGTGGCTGTTCTGTTCTCTGACCCTCAGGTAAGTTTATTAGGATACACTATATATCAACAACATTTCTCCTATTTTGTCTAAAATTAAAAAAAGTTATAACTAATATAAGAAAAAACTATATACAGTAAGTGTATACAGTCAGGAATTACATTAACAATGTCTAATCTATTAACATTTGACAGATTCAGGCAAAAAAACTCCATTACATACACTAACAATATCCAGTCCATTAACATTTGACAAATTCAGACAAAAAAATTTCATAACTTATCCTATTTAAAACAAGTCATTCCTATTTAAAAGTAGATTCAGTAATCTACCTTTTGTATTATCATATCCATATTCTCTCTTCTTTCTTTTCTGAGTAGATTCAAAAGTCTACCTTTTATCTTATCACTCAACCTATACAAGAACTACAGACAACTAAGGAATGCTGAGAGTGGGAGAAACAGGCTTCCCCAGAAAATAGCCCTCCCCCAAATGCTTATCCTTTGTTATGTATTCTTTATACTTCAATCTAGATACCGTATATGGGAGAAGATATCTGATATTGTGTCATTCTTTCTCAATATCTTCTCATGTTTCCTGCTTCCTATGGATTCCTTTTTTATCTCCTCACAGTGAGACGTCTACTTTTATAAACAGACATTTGAAATTGTTTTTCTGGTAGAATTAAATAGTTAGCTAAGTTATTATTCAAAGCTCTTGAATTAGAGAAAAATCAAATTCAACCCTTCTGAGACAATAGTAAGGATGTTTTAAACTGAAGGAAACTTCTAGAAAATAAGATGTGGAGAGAGAGAAAGATTTTGGAACCATCAGTTCTATATGGGATGTTTTAAACAACCACTCCCCTCAGGGATCAGGGAGCTTAGAGGAAGAGGAAATGTAAATATTTTAAGAGCCAGAGGGGATGGATGACACCAAAGAAACCATTTCTTCCAGATACAACAGGACTGACACACATATGAACTAACAAAGACTGGCATTATGGACAAGGTCTAAAAGAGCTCCAAGCTGGAAAGGATCCCAGAATTTAAAAGGGGGAGTGGATATGAGCTACCATGCCTAACCAAGATGCTTTCTCCAATTGGCACCTTTTTGCAAAATAATAATAATAATAATAATAATAATAATAATAATAATAATAATAATAATTTCCCCCAACCCACACTTATATAGAAGACCCATGCCCATCAGTAGATGGCCAACACAAAATTAACTCAAAGGTATTTCTGTAGACTTTATTATTTCAGCATTTGTTTTGTGTTACTGGTCTTTCACTTGTATCTTATGACTTCAGATTTTGAATTTTATAGTATTTCCTTTTGTATTCATTTAGTTTGTGTGTGTGTATTTTGTGCTTTCTCACTTTTTAAAAAATCCTGATTTGCATATATTTTAGTTTTTGTTTGTTTTCTAAAGAGAGAAAGAAAGAAGGATGTAGTCTGGTGGGTGAAGAGGTGGAGAGGATTTGGGAGGAGTTGGGTATGGGGAAACCATGATTAGAATATATTGTATGAAAATAATTAATTTTCAATATATATATATATATATATACATTAGTTTAGAAATGTTAAAAAACCTGTTTTGATAGATAAGATACATGATATGGCTGTCACATCCCATGCCCTTTGGTTGTTTTGTGTGTGTGTGTGTGTGTGTGTGTGTGTGTGTGTGTGTGTGTGTGTGTTTCTTTTTTTTTAAGAAAATTTTTTCATTAATTTTACACACCAATCAAAGATTCCCCTCTTCCCTCCTCCTGCCCCTGCAGGCTCCCCCTCCCAACTTACCCCCACTCCTCTCCACAAGAAGGCCAGTGCCTCCCATGGGGAGGCACAACCAGTAGAGACAAGTCCAAGCCTTTCCCCCTGCCTCATGGCTGAAAGAGGTGTCCCATCATAGGTAGTGGGCTCCATAAAGCCCGCTCATGCAACAGGGATGGATTCTGATCCTACTGCCAGGGGGACCCCCAAGCAGATCAAGCTACATAACTGTCTCTCCATGCAGTGGGCCTAGTCCAGTCCCATGAAGGCTCCATAGCCATTGATCCAACTTTCATGAGATCCCACTACTTTGGTTTTGTCATCTCTGAAGATTTTCCCGTCATGATTCTGATGCACTTGCTCATAGAACCCCTTTTTCTCTCTTTGATTGGACTCCTGGAGCTGGGCCTGGTGTTTGGCTGTAGATCTCTGCATCTGCTTCCATCAGTCTTTGGAGAAAAGCTCTGTGATGACAGGGTATTCACAAGTCTGATCACTGGGTTAAGCCAGTTTAGTTCAGGCATTCTCTCAACTATTTCTAGTTGTCCAGGCTGGGGTCATCCTTGGGGATTCCTGGCAACTTCCTTAGCACCAGGTTTCTCTATTCCCGTGATGTCTCCCTCTATCATGGTATCTCCTTCATTGCTTTACCCCTCCATCCCTGTTCCAGCTCAACCATCCCATTCCCTTATGTTCTCATCCTCTATCCCCTACCCTCCATTGTCCCACCTCATTCCCAGTTTACTCATGGAGATCTCATCTATTTCCCCTTCCCAGGGCAGTTCATGCATCCCTCTGTGGGTCTTCCTTGTTACCTAGCTTCTCTGGAGTTGTGGGTTGTTGTGTGTTTATCCTTTGTTTTACATCTAGTATCCACTTATGAGTGAGTACATCAAAAATATATTTTTAAAAATATTATAAAGTGAAAACACTGAAGATGTTAGTGAAAGCTGCTCATGGCACCAGGTCATTTCTGCTTGTGACCATAAAAGTACTTTCTTTTTTTGAGACAGGGTTTCTCTGTGTAGCTTTGTGCCTTTCCTGGAACCCACTTGGTAGCCCAGGCTGGCCTTGAACTCACGGAGATCCGCCTGGCTCTGCCTCCCAAGTGCTGGGATTAAAGGTGTGCACCACCACCACCACCACCACCACCACCACCACCACCACCACCACCACCACCCCCACTCCCACCACCACCACTACCACCACCACTTGGCTCAAAAAGTGCTTTCAATAGGAAGCTAAGCTTCTATTCTCCAATAGAGACTGGGGCTAAATACACTCCTTGACAATAGCACCTCTAAGAAATTACTCCTCAGTCTTTGAGGTCCAGACAAAGAATTTGTGGTTTCATATCTTCTAAAGTAGGTGTTCTAAGAAAGGGAGGATCAGGAATGCACAGAGAAGACTTGATCAATATGATGTGATAAATGAAATGACAAAATATTTACTGCAAGTAACTCACAGGAAATAAGTCTTAAACTGCATTGTCAGAATAAGTTAATGTTACCCACAAAGCAAATAAAAAGGATCAGGCGAAATGGTGCATGCAAAAAGAATTCTGGGCTCTATTAGCAGGGATTTCAACTTGTTACTGGTATGGCTTGTACTAGTCACAGTTCTTGAGCTACTGTTTTTGCCTTTAATAGAAAAATGGTAATCTGCGATTCTAATAACAAATTAAAAAGAATTTAACAAATGTATTAATCAGGGTTCTCAAGAGTAACAGAACCTATAGAATGAATCTTCTTCTCTCTATATGTATACATATATATGGATTTATTAGAATAATTTTATACACACACACACACATATATATATATATATACATATATATATATATATATATATATATATATGGATTTATTAGAATGATTTACAGGCTATGGTCCAGCTAATCCAACAATGGCTGCCTATGTATGGAAGGTAGTTGTTCAGTCTACAGGGCTAGCTCTTTCAGCTAGTCTTCATTATATGGTGGAATCCTGAAAAAGGAGGCTCTAATATATTTGAATGAATGGACTTGCTGGCAAGGGTGAGATTAAGAAGACAAAGAGAAAGCATCCTTCTTCCATATCCTTTATATAGACCACTAGAAAATGGTGTGGTCCAGATTAAAGGTAGATCTTCCAACCTCAAAGGTCCAAATAGGAAGTGTGTCTTCTCACTTCTAATGATTTAATTAAGAAAAAAAAACATAGATGTGCCTAGACATTTCAGCTTTAGTTAATTACAGATGTAGTAAAGTTGACAACCCAGGATCACCATCACAAACTAGAAGTCTGTTTAAGTAGCATAGAATAAAGTAATGCAATGTATAACTGTTAATTCTTTTGACTTAGACAGAATCTTTTAAAAGCAGATTGGATAGTTATTTCCAAAAGCATGAAATGCAAAAAATTTAGAAAATATAGCTTTCCAATAATTAGAAATTATCATTCTGTACAAGTTACCTCTCCTCAAACAACTTGAAAATATATATTAAACTATCTTATTATGGTTATTAAATCCTTGAAAAACATCATGAAATTAAAACGAATTTTGTAACTATATTTCAGTTTTTTTTTCACAAAGAAAATATTATAACATATCCAGATAATGTTTATTTTAGAAAAAATTGGTTGGGGTTAGGCAATCTCTGATTTTCTATAATGCATGTAATCAATAAGAGAGAAATACTATCTTCTAAAGATTCTGGAGGACAATTTCATGGTGTCTAACAATAAATTCTAATTTTCAAGATTGTGGCAGCACACTAATGGAAGGAAAAGTTACCTTTATATTAAATGGTCTCTATTGAAACCAACAGACAACATCATACTTATCCTTGAAATACAAAAGTTATTTCCATTAAAACCATAAAGAAGACTTGGTGGTACTGATATTAGTGTCAGCATTGTTCTGGAAGCAGCAGCTAGTAATTGCAACAGTCAGCAGTGATAAAAGCACTGTTAAAGAAGAAAGTTCCCAAAGTTCTCAAGTAAGTATAAATTAAGAAATCCCACAGAAGATAAATTATAAATATTAAATGTTTATTAAAGAAGCATATTACAAATAAATAAAATAGTTAATTTCTTTAACAGACAAAATAGATTCAAAAATAATTTCAAAATATCATATTCCTAATCATATAACAATTGAATTATGTAAAAGAATCAAACATATCTTTTCTGAAAACAATTACAATTACAAACTGGGTAAGATGATGAAAGTAAATGGATAAACAGAGACAAAAATGTTCTTCAGTGAGAATTTAAATGAAATAAAAATATACTATACTATAAAAATTTATACTGAATCACTAATTATTTTCATATTAATTGTGGATATGATATCATTCTAACCATGACAAAGTGACTACTGAACTTGACAAAGTCGTTGCAAAGTCATAAACCAGTTAACAAGTAAACTTATGAGAGAAATCTGTTATTAAAATTACAGTGACACATGAGCGAAGAAGAGACTAAAATATTATTTCTTCTCTTTTCCAACCCTACACATTCTCCCACGGTGTCTAGGCCAACCAATCACCTAGACATCTGAAGAAGGGCTGTCCCAGTACTTGGGAGAGTATATGTTTATAAACACTCCTTAAACATATTACTATATGTTGCAGCCACAGGCAATAACACAGGAGACATAAAAACTGGGAGATCTCTGAAAATATCCAATGTGGCTATGGACAATTGAATCATCCAATGCATAAAGGATTTCTTGGCTATTTGTAAGCACAGAGTGTGGACTGAGGCAGAGTAGAGTCACTACATGGTATTAGAAGTGCTGGTACTGAACAAAAGTTACTTTTCTATATCACGGACCAAACTATTTCATTTGAAATAATTAGCACAGGGACTAGAATGCGAACCTAAAAAGCCTTAAGTACTCTCACTCCCTAAACAAACTGTAAAAGTTCTTTAAACCCTTCATTTATGTACCAGGAGTCACACTGTTGTGAATACCTAGTGTGTGCAGAACCAATGTTATAAACAATACTAGATGAAAACAAAGGGGCTCCACGGGTGGGAGCAAGCATGATGTGGGTTGTGCCTACAGATCCTGGGAAGTGATCGTTCTGGCAGAAGTTGCAGAAAATGAGACTATTCTCACTGTGTTCAAGTGAGAAATGTAAAATGTCAACTGAGAGACAAGGACAAGACCGGAAATGACAGAGCACAAATACTATTTTTCAAAGTATCTACAGGAGAGGGGGCATTGTCATGTTGACTTGAAAGTCAACTGACTAGAATCATGATTTAACTCTACTGCTCTGATCTTTGCTTGCCACATACATGTACTGAATTGTTATATTGCACCCCGTACATTTGTACAGGTAAAATAATAATGAATAGAAATTTTAAAAGGAAAAAAAATAAAGAAATAAAATCCTGGGTGAAATGATCAGAACATATGTATTAATGAATAGCAGCACCCTTCTATGTAAATAGCTATACTATTAAAACTGCTTGAAGATTGTGAAACCCATAAAAAAAATATCAGAAAAGGATACAAAGAGTAAACTCTTGAGTCTTGATTGTGGGCATAGCTGAAAAGGATGGAAATCAAGGGTTTACCTCTAAGACAGAAAGCCCATCAGATGCAGTGTAGACTTTACCTGATACGCCTCAGACTCATGGGAATTCATTACCGCACACAAATAGTTCAGAAAGACAAACTACCAGCAAAACACTTAGAGAAATATTAAATAAAACAAGATCTTTATCTTATTCTTTTTGTAGTATGGGGATGGAGCTTAAAGTCAAGAATGAAGAAAATGATCAGAACTTTTCAGAACCAGGAGCATTTTCGAAGGATAAAAACTGTTCAGAATTCCAAGAAAGTCTGAAACTCATAGACAATGAACATGCAAAAGATAGCTTGGAGAATACAAACATTTTTGAACCTAAGCCACTTGATACTGGGTCATTCAGTACCCTTCAAAATAATTTTGTGAATGAGAATACTAAAGAAAGATTAACGGAAGAAAAAACAAACTTTGCAAAGCAAGTTCAATAGAAGGAAGATGTTATGAAGCTTGGTTTTTTGGATATGTTTTCTAAAGAAAATGTTTAGTATTAAAAAATTAAATCACATTTAAAAGGAAGTTGCATATTTCTGGAAACCAAGTTTAATACAAAGATTTTGTGGCAAAGGGTTTTATTTTCAGTGTTACAAAGTAGTCTAATTTATTGGATGCCTGAAACTCCAGTGGCCTAAACATAAATGTAAGCTACCTCTCCTAAGTTTATGAAACTTGTCCTCATCGGCTTTACATATCTTTCCACGCTTAATCTAGCAAGTAATTAAACTTGTCTGTACACAATAACGGTTTCTCAAAAAAAGAGAGTAAAATCAAAAGCAATGACAGCAAATATGTAAAAAATATATTTCTTAGTTTTAAAATGAAATTAGTTCATCTATGTTAGAGATAAAATGTGAAATAATAACCAGTGTGCAGAAGAGTAGAGTCCAATAAAAATTTCTGTCATATAGCAATAGCACTGGAGTCACAGCCCAGACCTGTTGGAAAAGTTGACAATTTAGAGATTTTCAAAGAACTTCAGGAGAAAAATTACATGTACAGAAAAATTTAAAATCTGTAGATTTAGATCTCCACCCTCTCAGAGATAAGAGATATTCACAAATATGAGAATGTCTGATCACTTCAAGATGAAATAATATACAATTTTTAAAAGTTGAGATTTTTACCAAATATTAAGTAAGTGAAGGACAATTCAAAATGGTGTGATTAAAAAAAGGAGATTGTAACTACATCTTGAAGGAATTCATGGTCCTGTATGCTTAAAATAAGATATCCTTAAAATCCACTGTAATACTAATAGTAATTATAGGTGGACTTTATTTAAAATTTTTACTCTAAAGAACATTCTGAAGTAAAAAAATAATTACTGTTCAATGACTTTGATCACTGGAAAAAATGCAGCACAAATAATCAGTAACCTGCTCCTAGGGCACAAGGAAGTATTATTAGTCCAATAACATTCACAAATACTCCTAAAATACTCATAAAATGTTATATAGAGGATACTTATTATTCTTATGAATTTAAATCTCAACCTTTGTTCTAATTTTACTACTAAGCATATTGTACAAAAGTTATAATGTATTTTTTTGAATTCAAAACACATAAAAATTATGTCTAGTATAATCTTTCAATCCCAGACCGTGAAAAGGGAAATGATGTAAGTTTCAAGCTGTGTTGCAAAGTCATGTATTAGCTTTTTATTCACCCATCCATATTTATTTAATAAATATTTATTATATGTTAGTCGAACCTTAATTTTTTAAAAGGATGCATTTTCAGGATTCACAAGTTAGAATATCAAAATGATAACTGAGATGGCCATTTGTCTCCACGCTCTCAGTTTTGAAATCTGGAACTCTTCGTCTCTGAGAGATGACTGCAGTTTATCTCCTTTGATCTTGCTGATGAAATGTCCTTTTCCCTCGTCTTCATGTGTTTATTTCCACTCATTTGTATCTTAGAGCTTGATGTCATCTTTCCTTTGTTTGTCCTTTAGACAGCTGGACAATTTTCTCCATTAAACGGCCACTCATAAAGGAAATTGAATTAACTATGTTTCACTTCTATGCAACATTATTGCAGAACGGGAGTGATTAATTTCAGATTATTTTTCTCTGCTTTTAGATGATTCCATTTCAGCACTTCTCTATTCAGTGCTCTGCATGCCCAAGAAGCAGTGATTTTTTTTAAATATCTAGCTGAGAAATTAAACTATTGAATATTTAATAATGTTTAAATATTAATGTTCTTAGAGGGCAGGAATGTATAAAATGGTATTCATATTTTATTCCTTTAGATAATGGTAGTAAAACAATAATCATTGCATCTCTTGAGCATATAGATAGATTGCTGTAGAGAGAACATCAGGTAACTGTCTATCAAATAAACCTAGCTTGAGGCCTGAATTGCTCTAAGATGTCAATATCATTTGTACACTGATGTTTGTTGTTTTTCTGAAGTTAAATAACTTACCTCATTTATTTAATGAACCAATTCGGCCTTATCATGGGATAAGGTAAAATTTTAAATTGTCTCTTTTTAAACATAAGATGTGTTATAGAATTGAAAAAGGTCTTAATGAGGTGTCACTAAATATACAAAGAACAAGAAGAGACATAATTTCTATAATTGGGTTAAAAAGTGTATAATATAAGAGTGAGGGAGATCTTGCCTACTCTGCTGAAATGTGAGGAGAAAATAAAAAGCCTTGCTGCCTAAGCATCTGCTTTCTAAACCAGCGGTTTTTGCTCTGGGACAGGTATACTATGAGATGCAAAAGGCACTGTGTTACACTGTGGGATGAAAATATTAGTGGTGATATTACTTCATTTCTTGAAAAAAACAAATAAAAACAAGCTGTGCTAACATTTAAAATGTGAATTGGGTGCCAGGGACATGAATCTCTTGGTAAAGTAGTTGCCTTTCAATCATTAGGATCTGAGATTTAACTCCGAACCCACATGTAAAAGGCTGCTGTGGGTGATATGCTTTTAATTCTTGAATTAGGCAGCAGAGACACAGGCTGACCTGGGGTTTGCAGGCCAGGCAAGAACTTGCCTGCTTGGTAAGTTGTAAACTAGTGAGGGAACTTGTCTCAAGTAAATAAATAAATAAATAAACAAACAAACAAACAAATAATGAATGAGCAAATAGATAGATAGATAGATAGATAGATAGATAGATAGATAGATAGATAGATAGATAGATAGATAGATAGATGATAGATAGATAAAAAAAAACCGTGAACACTGGATGTTGTCCCTCTGACTTCCACAAAAATGTGCAGGCACATGAACATGAGCACACATGCACACATAGACACATGTAGGATTAAAGAGAATGTGAATTGCTATTGGATGCTTCTCTAGTTTATTATGAGACCTGTCCTCTTTCATGAATAATCCATCAGGTTAATAAAGTGTTGCCAGGGATGAGGGATGGCAACTCTAAAGCAGTGGGGTATTGGCTTCCAGAAGTTTGTGCTGACTTAATCTACACGCCTCATTGGGTGCCATTAAAGATTACATTGTTTATTGTTGCTTTGGTTTTGTTTTAGTTTCTTTGAAATAGGACCTTATTTTGTAGCCCAGGATAATTTGGAAACTACTTCATAGTCCAGGCTGGCTTTGAACTGCTATTGATCCTCCTGCCTCACCCTTCTGACTGTAGCTAATAGGCATGCACCTCCAACCCTCTGTATGTGTTACCTACTTTTAACTACACCAAACTTTTCCACATGAAAAAAATTATATCAAAATTCATCATGCTGGATGATCTTGTATTGAAGATGGGAAACAACAACCCTAATAAATGTCTCTCAAGTAAAGATACAATTCATATTTCTGCTTCTGTTACAGATTTTTATTTATTTTTCACCAATAATGTTTTAAAGCAAAATTAATGATGATCTAATCAAGTCTAATAGAAAGGATACTTGAGCATTGAATGTAAATTTTTAGACAGTATGTTGACACAATAAATCTCATTCTAAACATATATCAGAATTTGAAATATTGACTAGTGGTAGTATATACATTCATACATGCAGTGCTCATACAAATGGAAAGCGTGTAGTATTTTGGTCTGGAATAGATTCCTTTTTATTAATTTTACTTATTTTAATGTAGTTACTGTTACAAACATATACATTGATCAAATAAGCTGAAGACCACTGGTCGAGGGAGTGAATTTAGGATTACATTGTATAAACTTGGTTAGGTTTGTGATTAACCAAATGAGAGATGGGGGAAGCCATGTTCAGCAATGAGTTACCAACACCCATCACGCCAATATGAATGAAGGTGAAGGTTTTCATTCGATTGTAGAAAGCAAGGTAGGATGCTTAAGTGTGGTGCTGCACAGTGGGAAATTTCCCAGCAGGTTTTCCTAAGAACCTACCTGATAGTGAAGAATGATGATCCATTTCTAAAAGTGAGAAGTTTCTGCTGAAACAGACCATCAGAGAAAGACTAGGACTGGATACGGAGATTGCACCTCTCCATCAGCTGACAACTCCACCTTCCCTTTTATTCTGACTAGAGCAACACTGGATACCATCAGCTGTTTCATGATGGCACCTCGAGAATACATCCCAGACTTTACTTTGGATCTGGGTTAGACGGAGAGATGCATCTCTCTGTCCCATAATTTGTATTTTAGAACATTAACAGCTACTTAGCAAAGAAGCAGAGCCCGAGGGGCCACAAACAGGTGATTTCATCGCAAGTTAGACAAAACCAATAGCTGCAAGAATCTCCGAAATCCACAACAGTGGTATTTTGAACCTTAGGCAATATAGTCACTGCTTAACAACATGACTTGGGTTTTCGAGTAGTTACTATAGTGAGAGACATTAGGCCCTGTTAAGAATAAGTACATTTTTTTAAAAAACAAAACAGTGGAGGGAATGGAGGAAGGATGCCAGTGAGGATAAGTAGAAGCATAAATAAAACAGAATGTGATCCAAACAAGAAAGGTAAGATCCAGAATGCACAGGCAGAGGAAGAAGTTCCTTCCTTTACCAACATAATAAGGAGGTAAATTGTCATCTTGGCAATTGTTTGAATTTTTTCTGTCTTTGCTGTTTTAAGTCAATTTTGAAAGCTTGTCCTCCATCCAAATCCTTCAGATGCACTACCATAATAAGCCTATCAACTCACAAAGAAAATTTAAAACCACTCTCTATGAATTCATTTCTTGACTGTGTACTATAATCCCTTAGTACACCCCTCACTGCCACCCTGAATTTTATCAGTTCTAAGTGGACATCACTCACCAAAATTAGGCCACCCATATTTATCGTATGTGTTACTGCTGACATACCTTAATACATATTTTATAATAAAATATTTGAAACATATAAAAGGAGACGATTATGCTGACATAGAGCTTTAGTAGCATGACTGGGGTCCCATGGGTAATGTTACCCTCTCAATGGGTACAACTCATTCCCCTGCTCCACAGACACCTGTTCTTTGTATCAAATAAAAAAGTAACTAATTGGAACCAATATCAATACCTGTCTGTCGCTGTGGGTAGCTACACCTGTGTGTGGATTCACATGGGTCCGTGGAAAGAAGACTCAGAGGCATCTTAAGAATAAACTTAGCCTTTCATGGTTGTAGGGGAGTACAGCCTGGAAGGATTGAAGCACTATCCCTTTGCCTAGTGCATTTTTATTTCTCTCTAATTACAGTTTAGACAGTTAATTTTCATACCTTCAAAGCAAGCTAAAAGGAACTCCCAAAGGAAAAAAAAAAAGGCCAAGTGCAAATTCTTGATTTCTCAGGTTCAAATTTTATCACCTTAGCACTGTTTCTATTCACTATGAAAGTAGAACATTTATAACTCTTGAAGCTCTATTATCACTTGTTTACATTCTCTGTAGCACTTGACATAATCCATATTTATTGCATTTGCTTGTTTGCTCATTCTTGATTGGTTTATTTCACTGAAGAGTGATTTCATGAAATCAAGTTCATTGTTTCACTCATTAATGCAGTATCTGAAAATAATAAATATTTAATAGCACTTTTTCAGTGGATAGATATACATACAGATGTTTATGTCTATGATGAAGAAATAGGTAATGTAGTGGGTGGACTCTATGTGTAAGAAAAGTTGATCTTGCAGTTATGTGTCATAGGCTGGATAGTTTAAGCAGATATACATGTACTGTAATTGTAGCTGAAGTTTTCTCCAGTCCTGCCCAGCACCACAGACCCCACAACCACTTATAAAATAATCACTCAGAAGCTTATATTAATTAAACTGCTCAGCCATTAGCTCAGGCCTACCACTGACTAGCTCTTACACTTAAACTCTGCCCATTTCTGTTAATCTATATGTTGCCACATGTTCTATGGCTTTACCTGTTGCTTTTACATGATGCTCCCTGGAAGGCAGGCTGGTGTCTCCTGACTCTGCCTTACTGTTCCCAGAATTCTCTTCTCTGCTTGTCCCACCTATACTTCCTGCCTGGCTACTGGCCAATCAGCATTTTACTTATACAGAGCAATATCCACAGCATGTAATCACCCAATTGAGGGCAGAGACAACACTAATGCCTGGAGGGAGAGGGGTTGATTTTTATTAAATTGTTGTGAATTAATTACTTATATGTGAAAAACTTACATAAAGACAACTATTAGGTAGAATGAAGATATAACTGAAGGAGGAAGTTCCTCTGTGAAATACAGCATACAGTAGTTACTCACTGCATTGAAGAAAGCACTCTTTCCTCTCTTATGAATCACTTAAAATTAAATGGTTGACTACATTAGAATTTGCTTTCATCAAAAAGTGCCAAATCGTGGGAGAAATGAAATATATATCAGTTTATGTGAAGTCCCCAAATCACTAAGAACATAGCTACGTAAAAATAGAAGGGAAGGTCTTGAGTACACACATATCAAATGAGAAGACACTCATCTAGTCAGTCTTCATCTGTTGTAGAATATTATTTGAAGATGTGTTACTTTTGTTTATATTCCATTTGTTTAACTCTGTGAAGCTGTCATACTGTGCCTGTCTAAATCACCTGATGGTCTAGTAAAGAGCTGAGCAGCCAATACCAAGTAAGGGGAAAGGAAGGGTCCTGCTGGCAGGCAGAGAGGATAAATAAAGGGAGAAATCAAAGAAAAGAAGAAGCAGCCAGAGAAGGAGGAGGACTCCAGGGGCCAGCCACCCAGCTGCACAACATGCCACAGAGTAAGAGTAAGATTGACAGAAGTAAGAGAATGGGAAAAGCCCAGAGACAAAAGGTAGATGGAATAATTTAAGGAAATCTGGAAAGAAACAAGCCAAGCTAAGGCCAGGCATTCATAAGAAATAATAAGCCTCTGTGTGTGATTTATTTGGGAGCTGGGTGTTGCCCACCCCCCAACAAAAGAGTTTAAAAAAAAGCCAACAACAACAATTACCAAGGAAATGTTAAAATTCAGAGTATTTGTTAATTCAAAGGATGAAGCAAATGTAATGCTATGCCATCATCTCCAGACTGGTAGCAGTTACCAGACAGAAACTTCTCTCTGGAGCAGCCACAGTCCACACTCATACATACTGAGTTCTGGGACAGCCTGAGCTACATAGGAAGACCTGTAAAAAGAAAAAGAAAAGCAAAAGAAAGAAAAATTTGAGAAATAAGTCTATTCTTCAAAAACTATGCAGGCTCAGACACTCTTCTGCAGCAGGGCCAAGTGTCCTGAGGCATTGTGTCAAATTGTATCAATTGCTGCACTCAATTCAGGAAGCGGTTTGGCACCATCTAGTTATGATGCACACACACTTTCTATGTTTGTGCTATAATATAACTATTACACGTAGACATATAGCTGTTACACTATCCAGTGTACATCAACTAGAAATGCTCAACCAGACTCACTAAGATCTGTTTTTAATTTTTACAACAGTGCATGTTTAAACACTTCCAAATCAGACGCTTGCCAAATTTCCATCAATGGTACAATAGATAAGCAATCTATGGAGTGTAGCAGAAATCTTAGATGGTCTTATTAATAAAATCAAACCTGAGGCCAGTTATTGGGGTGAATACTGGAAGATCAGAGAATCAGAACAAGCCACAGCTACCTCACCTTGCCGGTTCCTCAGCTTATCCTGTTTCCTCAGACTGGAAATCTCTGAGTCCTCATCCAAATGGGTCTCAGCTGAACTGTTGCTCAAAAGCCTAAATGCTTAACCAGCCAAAAGCTTCTAGTTTCTGGTCCTCACGCCTTATATACCTTTCTACCATCACTCCCTGGGATTAAAGGCTTGCTTTCTGGGATTAAAGTCATGAGTTACCATGCGTGGCTGTATCCTTGAACAGAGGGATTTCTGCCTCTGGAATGCCAGGATTAAAGGTGTGTAATACCACTGCCTATCCTCTATGCTTAATATTGTGGCTATTCTGTCTCTGATCCCAGATAAGTTTATTAGGATGCACAATATTTTGGGGAACACAATACTACCACATTTCCCCTTTTTTGTCTAAAATTAAAAAAGCTTATAACTAATACAAGAAAAATTATCCAATAAGTATATACAATATATACATTCAAGAATTACATTAATCATGTCGAGTCCATTAACATATGGCGTTCAATGTAATGCAGCAGTAGGAAGGATGAAGCTTCAATAAACAGCATGGATGAATCCCAGAAATAGAGTGTTGAATTATAGAAGCCATAGGCATGAGTATATAATGCATTTTTAAGCACAAAGGCTAGAGAAATAAAAAAGAAATTGCAATATAATCTGTATTGTTTTTACTAAGGAGTCTAGGAGTCTGGGAAGCAAAGTGGGTTTGTAAGTGGTTAATCATATTTGTTTTCCTGCTTAGGCATCAATATACACAGAAATATCAAGGTTTTGAAAAACTCAGTGAACTGAAAACTCAGGTTATTTTTCCTTATGGCATATTGTGCTTTAACTAAAACATGAAAATTCTATGTGCTTGTAGCAAGATTTGAGGCTCATAAGAAGGTCTACAGTAGCTGATATTTGTAATTATATAAGTATTTGCGGTTGGAGACTGGGAATATGTGATGTAGCCACAGTGTGGCATTATCTTCTTTCTCTCTTATGTAACTAACTCTGGTGTAGGAGTAGAGGGGAGGTATTTACAAGTTAGTCCGGAGATATTTTCAGTGACCCGTGGACAGAAGATTTAAGGAGCAAAGCTGTAGATATTGTGAACTCTAAGAGGGAGCCAGAGCCACAGATCTTGGTAGATTAAGGAAGGAAATCTAGCTCATCTTGGATTGAGAAAAGGTAGAGAGGAGAGGGATCAGGTTTATGGGGCTACAATTATAATTGCATTAGTAACAAATGAATTGAAAGTTGGAATGGTAGGTGGCAAAAAAAAGTGAGAGTTCTCAGAGGGAGAGAGAATTCAGTTCCTAGCATGCACATCTTCCTTAGGAACTGTGGCAGTGTTTGCAGGATACGAAACTTAAAACTCCCGCAGACAGCGTGAGAGAACACTGAACTACTCCAGGGTAATGATCCATTGCACTGGCTCCTGATTCCCTGTTGAGATAGCTGCCAACGAAAACTGCCTTCTTTAAAATTGAACAGACTATAAACAGGGACTCTCCCCTGAGGAGGGCTGCAGGAAGGTGTTAGAGACACAGAGAAGCAAACTCTAACAAAGCGGAAAGTTAATGAGTGAGAAGCCAGGCTGGTCCTGTAGACTGCACCCGTTTCTCCCAAAAGAGTGGCTGCTTGCTCCCTGGCTGGTGGCATTTCTCCTTCCAGCACCCTTGCACCCAGTAGCTTCTTTAATGGACTTAACCACACCTGGGAAGAAAAGGGTACGAGCTGGTCTCAGGGCCACGATCCCCGGCTTTCCTATGATTTGAGCATGCTCTGATTTGGGGTTATGAGTTCATGTCCTCAGAATGGATGAAAAGGTTAAATTTCCTAGCTCATCGGGTTCATTGCTCTTAGGTCACTGAAGCCCCAGAGCAAGACATTTTACCTGGACTGTACAGCCCATAGCTAATTCTCTCTGCAATTATGTGACAAAATGCTGGGGGAACAAAAGGTACACTAAAGATTCGAAGATAGGTTTGAACAATGCTTATAAAGAGAGAAAACTAATCACTTACCTGAGAGCAAAGACTCTTGGGAGCTGGCTGGTGTGTATATGGTTCGAGAGGAAGTTTTCCAAAGTACATTAACAGTTCCTGTATGCATGTATGTACAAAAGAGCTAACAATCCTGAGGAATAACTAACATACGAACTGCAGGGTAATGGAGACAAGCAGTGTCTTTGAATAGCTTATTTGCTATTTTATAAGCAAAAGCATGCACATTTCATGAGGTGAACATTTTCAAATACCTTGCTGCATTCAATTTGCAACAGAAAGGGTTCAGAAATTAGGTATCTGAATTTTCAAAAATGGAATGAGAGCATGAAAATGGAGACGTCTAAGTCCTGGTTTGCTCTAGAGAAAACTGTGGCTTAAAAGCCCAGTGAAGCTGCTTGTACAAACAAACCCAAATACATTCTGGGGCCCGAGGGAAAATGTTTCCTCCCTCTTTACTCTTCTTTGGCCTTCAGTATAGTCTCTGTTTCTGCTTTACAGGACTGAATTTAAGTTGGTAAATAAATTAAAAAAAAAAAACAACATAAGGCTGTTAATGCACTTCATCAATTCAATGTATTTAATGAGATGTTCTGGGGTGCTACATCACACTGCAGAGGCTGGCCGAATCCTACTCTCCATGTTTAACAGCCTAATTTATATTGTGACAACAGTTTTATTTTCCTAGTAGCTATGTTGAGAATTATCAAATTCCAACATTAATTATCTCATTTTCTAACTTTGAATTTAGTGTTATATGTTTCCATTTCTATAATAATTACTCTATGTGATCAGTGATAGCTAGGAATAGTTTATATCCCATGCTATAAATATCATGTAATTGTTGCTTATCTTCACTGCTCCTACCACCTAAACAAGATCCATCTTTCTAATGGCTCAAAATTAAGTGTGACATTGTGTTTTGTGTGTGTAAGAGGTTCAGCTATGATGAAGTTGCAAAAACTAGAAAATGCTCCCTTGGAAAAAAACCACTAACAGAGCATTATTTGCCTTTTCAGCATGGAAAATAAATGCTGTGGTTTCCTCTTTCCCATCACCACCTTTAGAATTGTGTCCTTGTGCAGGAGCACTGAGCTTCTGCAAGGTCATCTCTGAATGCCTTCTCTGCTCCATTCTGTCTGTCTTTCCTCTGCGTGTCTTAGTTGTGCCATGGGTGTTCTCAGTGTGGAAAGAAGCTCCCAGTTAATTACTCAGGGACAGATGAAAATAGTGCACAAAAGTTTATGGTCTCCATAAATATATTCAATGTAGCCATTTTCATTATCCACAGGGCCTGAAAGCTAAGTAGCTTTTATTGATAAATTTTGTTCTTTGACAGTTTCATAGATGTGGATAATACATCCTAACCACTCTACCTCTACCCTCTCTTCTCTCGCTCCCATCTTTATCAAGCTCCCTCCTCCCTTCTTCCTTCTTCAAGATTCATGACTTTTGGTTTGTTTCATAACTCATTTAGTCTAACCAGACCCATCTGGGTGACCATCAAATTGAGCCAGCTTCTGGAGTCTAGTAGAGTCACTAGTGAGTACACAATTAGAAGCAATTACTCCTCCTCTGCCTTAATCTCTCAGTAGAAAATGAAGGTGGGATCCCACAGAGCTTTTCCTCCTGGCAGTTCATCTACTCATTCTTGTGATTGATGTCCTATGCAGATGTCCTGTTTTTTTTTTTTTTTTTTTTTTTGTCAACTTGACACAAACTATAGTCATAGTCTGGGAATAGGGGCACTAAATTGAGAAAATGCCTCTATCACATTGACCTATAGACAAGTCCGGCAAGCATTTTCTTGATTAATGATTGATGTGGGAGGGCTCAATTCACTGTGGGTGGTGCCAACCCAGGACAGAAGGTCCAGGGGTATATAAAAAAGCAGGCTGATCAAATTATGAGGAACAAGTCAGCAAGCTCCACCCCTCCATGGCTTCTGCTTCAGTTCCTGCCTCTTGGTTCCTGGCTTGAGTTCTTGTCTTGACTTTCTTTGATGATGGACTGTGATGTGGAAGTATAGTCCAATGAACCCTTTATTCCCTAAGTTGCTTTTTGGTCATGGTGTTTGATTACAGCAATAGAAATCCCTAGGGTAGTGGAAGCATGTGCTGTGACTTTAGTGATGGCTGCTGCTGTATCATCTTCAGCTGACAGCGTGTTTGTTGAGCTCCTCTTTATCTTTACTCTTTTACATTATTTCTGGGCCATCTTCCCCAATGCTCCTGAGCCTTAGAGAAGATGGAAAATGTCTTATTTGGGACTGATCATTCAGGTGTTACTCGTTCTCAGCACCCTGGGCAACCATTACTCTCTGCATTCACCAGCATGTGCTTTTTAAAGCTGGCATTTCCAAGTCAGAAGCAAAATGAGAAAAAAGAAAAGTTCACTTCAGAAAGAAACTGGTGAATCTTTTTCTCCTTACGGTCACTTTAGAGATTATACTTAATAATCATGTTTTACACTCTGAAGTTTCCTTCTTTTGCTTTAGAATGAAGTGAAATGATCTTATCCATTGTGTGGAACACAGGCTCAGAATTCAATTGCTACCATGAGCAGCTATTTGGTAGTCTGTTTTTATTCAAACCTAGGTCTAGGTAAATGTTCAATTAATTAAACAAAATAATGTGTTTGTAAAAACAAAATATATCCTTTCATTTACATTTTAATTACAGAGGTAGAAAATGTCAAAGTTTTAATTGGCTCAAGAGAACTATTACCAACAGAGCCTCATGCTAAAGGGAGCAGAGGCCGTTTCAGAGACCAGATGGCTCACTGTTAAGATTAGAGCTATCATAAAAGGAAGAGGTTTAACCTCTGTCCAGACTCCCTAATATCTCAAAATCAATACAGAGAAGCTTCATAGATGACTGGGTCTTACAAAAGAATGTCAAGATGATTTTCTAGAGTGTTCTTAATATACAGAAGTTCCTAGCTATTGTCTCTGCAGTTCTAATATCTAACAGCCTAAGAGCAGCTAATGTTGGCAGGATAACCCCACAGTGAGCATTAAGAATCCTTGCTGAATGCTGTTGAAGGAAATGTCCTTAAAATTACCCAGATCCTTACAATTCCGAAGAGTTCCAATTTTTTTTAAAGTATTGTTACATAAACAATATTTTAAGCTCAACATTCTGACATTTCTTGTATTTCAGATGTAAATGCTCAAGTCACTTCTGTTATTCTCAGTTTTTTTCCATTTTCTTTTTTAAAATTTATTATCATTAATAACCAGTAGCCTTTTTGAAACTCACTGGAGTGAATCATCTTTTCACTGGACTCTGACAGATACGGAGGCTTAAAAAATGCAAAGTCTTCCCGATAAGACATCTGAGGACGAAAATATACTGTAGAATTTTTTTTCTGGATGCCTTATCCTTCAGGAAGAGCTGGAGTAAACCATTTTGAATCCACCATGGGAGCTCATATATTCAGCTCACAGACAGCTCCCCTCTTGTCTGTGAGCATTTCACTGAAGGCTTCTTAAGTTGGAAGGCAAGATGACACCTGACACAAATACACGTTTTTAGCTTTTGACTCAGAGTTTAGCTTGCACGCTGCCACCATTAACCATTTGAAGTATTTACGTGATGTCAAATCAGGAAAGATCATTTATTTTTAATGATCTTTAGAAATATGGCCATTTATATTTAATGCTATACCTTACTTGGGAAGACTAGAGTCAGTAAGAGCTGCTTCCCTTAATCTCATTCTTTTTCAACTGTCTATCACTTTTATGTCAGAAGCACTCACTAATTTCAAGAGAAAACACTTATGATCTAGTGATATTTAATGAAATGAGAAGTAGCATTATGGTCTCAAGATAAACCTATTCTCAAACAGGAAGTCAGATTTGTCTCCTCACATTCCTAACATTAGTCTAACTCTACAGACACTTACAATAAGAGTGCTATTCATCACACTTCCTTATGGTGATTCTTAACATAAAATGTTTGTTTTAGGAGTTATAGTATAAAAATGTCTAAAATATAGATGACACTGGAATGTTCTTTCCAAATCAAGAGATACCATATCCCATCAATACGTTCCTCAGAATTTTATAAGCCTCCCAAGAGATGATACAGAAATCTCAATCTTTAAGTAACTTATGAAAACAAGGCAAATTATAATTTAAATATAAGTACTTGATCAACAGTGTGAGATTATTAAGACCACCAGGGGGAGCAAGTTATTGGTTAGTGGAGGTCCTGTAGACTTGTAAGGGTTTAATAAAAAGCTTGGTTTTAAAGAACAAAGTGATATCATAACTGACAATGAAGAAATTGCATAAACTCTTAACTCTCTTACATAATATCTTCTTAAAATCTAGTTGCTTCAGTTTAGACGAGTGGTTATGACAGTCCCACATAGTTATTTTTTGGTGAGCTGTTCTATTGTCTTTAAGACCTACCTGCTGACATCACTGTGAAAATGTAAATAACTCCATAAATGTAACAAAGTCATGTATGTCAAATCCCTGTTCCTATGACAAGAAAAAAAAAATCTGTCAATAAAGGAGTACTGTCTGCTTGAACATGTAAAGTATTTAAAATAGAGGATAGGTATTTCTGAATAGCTGTTATATAAATAAAATGGAAAGATGCAAAAATAGAGTCATAACCCTCAATTTTTATTGCATTTCATTAAGTCAGATACATTGGTTTTGATTGCTTTTTTCTTCCAGTTTAATGTATATTTTTCAGTGAATGTTTTAGGCACAAATGAAAATTCTTAGTATAAATCTAATTTTTGCTATATTGTGGGAATATTGTACTTTTTCTTCTTGTTTAAATGTAAGAGACTTTAAAATATCCATCCAACTCTGAGAGAAAGCAACCCAAAAAGCAATTTTATGCTGGTCTTAACCATGGGCTTTCAGATAGCTCAGGAGCCCTTTGTCCTGACAGGGTATCACTGAGAATAACTTCTCTACACAGATGTGTGTGTGTGTGTGTGTGTGTGTGTGTGTGTGTGTGTGTGTACATCCATATGTCTCTGTGTGTATGTGTTGTGATGTTTGGAAGGAGAAGAAGATTGGGGATGGGGGAAAGAAGAAGAACTAGAAAAAAAAGAAGGAAAGGGGAGGTAGCAGAGGAGAGGGAAGGGAAACAAATGAAAGAGTTTGATTCTGTGACTCTGGAGAGTGAAAAGTCTGCAGTGTGTATAACAGGTCCACGGGCTGGAGCCCTGGGGGAGGGTTTGCACGTCAGGTCTGAGGCAGTCTGTGGCACAGATCCAGCTCTCCTTGGATTGGTCAGTTTTTATGTTTTGGATAAAGTTCACTCATAGTGGAAAGCAGTCCACTGTAATCAAAGCCCACTGATTTAAATGCCAATTTCATAAAAGAAGAGATTCACTGAATCATTTGGTAGAATAGTGTTCCACCAAACGAATGGGTCTTGTACCTAGCCAAGTTTACACATGCAATTTACCACCAGGAATATTCTTCACAGCAATTAAGTGTGAGAATTTTAAGCAGAAAATGTACCTTTACATTGAATCCACTGTCCAGTGCCCTTTTCCTTGATTATTCTCTTGTGACCAGGAAGTTTAGGCATATTCTAGAAAAGGTTTGAAATTTTCTTGAGAGGAACTTATTTCAACACATAGAAACTTCAGTTGGAATAGAATTAATTCAGCCAGCTGGAGAGCCAATCCTTCAATATTTTTACTTTAGAAATAACAGTTAATATCACTTGGGGAAGTTTTCTGTAGGCTAAGCCAGCTGTCTGTTCATTCTGCTACTGACATTACAAGAGAGAATCCGAGAAACACATGGAGATGTGTGGTTGAGAAATGCCTTGGGTCTAGATCCAATTTACTGATACCTTCTAAGTAATTTGTTATACAGTGTATTCACAAAGCCTAGGAGCACTCTGGCCTGGTTATCATAGATATTAAAATGGAAAATAACTAGAGTAGACAAGTTCTGCTATGTATAAAGAGAAAAGAAAACTAGAAACAATGCAATCTTTTAAAAACCTATATAAAAGCCTACTGAGCATATTTAACAATTTTCATAAGCTATGATTTAGAGCTTTATCTACTTCTTGGATGTTTAAAATTTATAATACAAATAAAAATATGTTTAAAATATGAAGATTAATGTTAATTGCTCACAGTAACTAATTTTATTGTTAATCTGATTTTATTTGTATTTTTTAGTGTATGATTTATTTAGTCAGTTTTATAATCATATTATTTGGCATTCAAGTTTTTCTAATATTTCATTATATAAATAGCATGATGACCTATCAAATGTACAGAATTTCTTCTTTTCAAATTATTTTTCAGATATATTGGTTAAAGAAAGTAGTTTCCTAGAAGAAAATTGAATTTATGTGTGAAGTCCATGAGAGACATGACAAATTCTTTGTATTGTAAATTCTAAGCCTTTCCCTGCAAAGACCATTTAGTGTTGTGTATCTGGTTAGGGATATGAGTAAAGATACACTCACCAGGACAACAAGGAATGGAAAATAGAAATACATACTATACTTTTTTTCTTTAGATATCTCCCTGAAATTTTTCAAACTCCTGTGATCATTCTTAGTGAGAAATTGCCATGACTTGGAATTTCATTTGATGTTTTTGAAAATGAGAATTTTCTGAAGTACCCCAAACCTAAATGTTTTTACTTCTGATTTGATTGTCATTTGGGGATAACAGTCACAAATTTTTTATTAATATAGAAACTCACAGATTCGCTCATCTGAAAAGAGAGTAAAGTTGACCCAGAGCCTATGACTAGTCCATGTTTAATAACCTGAATGGCTTAGACTCAAACTACTTATAATTAAGGCAACAGTGTGCTAGATATCAGTGTCGTAATTCCTTAGTTTATATTGAGCAGCAGGTATTGCTTAGTAAGAAACTAAATGACTGCAATTTAATAGCTTGGATACATCATTCACTCCCTAAATAGATGTGCATATTGATGGAAGATGGCTAACTTAATGACTTTCATACACATTAATTGGAAATATCTATCACAACATTTAAATATGTTGTTCTAACAGCTAATAGATTTGAGGGAGAATTTGGTGGAAAACAGTTTACAAAAGGCTTGCCAGAGTAAAGTGAAGATAAGCGAAATAATTTGCATTTTCTGCAGTGGCCAAGTGAGGAACAGCCTGGGTCTCTGATGGCAAACTGGTTTTCTAAAGTTCCTAGGAACTTATTGGCCTTATTTTCCTTTTAAGTATTTTTCTTCTCTTTTTCCCCCCAAGCTTTTTATATCCATGAAATTGACTTTCCATTTTTCTGTTTTTCCCCATTTTATGACTTAGCTGGTCTAGAAATTAAAAGACAACACAAATCTAACAAACTCAAGGAAGTTATAAAGCTGTGAGACACAGGAAAAACAACAAAGCTTTTCATTTACTGTCATTGATAGAAAGTACTTGCTGTTACTGAATCAGGCTACCACTTATCTGTTCTCTACCTTTTTTAAATTAGAAAGTTTATGTAGGAACACAAATGTCTCTTTTAAGAATGGAATTGATACAGAAAGGCATGTTTCACTGGTCCTTAAAGTTTGCTCTGTGTAGGAATTAGAAACCTCCTCGAGATCTTCTAGAGGGGGACAGATGATCCTGGATCATCCTGAGGCAGCTTGAGGGAAAGTGTAGATTTTTCAGGTATCATTCCAGATCTAACATGGAGATCATATTAGAACATGATATCACTCCAGACCTAACACATCTATATTCAACATGGAGCTCAGGCGATTGTTATGCATGTTGAATGGCAAGATAGATAGTATGATTGCATTGATGTAAACTATGGAGAAAAGACAAATTGGGAGAGATAGTAGATTAATGACTGCTTGGCTTAAGGTGATGGCACAGTGATTAATAAAGATAGAAATGCACTAATACAGATTTGCAGTGAACGCAGCACACATGGGTAAAATTTCTAAAAATATGTTAGTACATTTGAAAATAATTGTTATTAGATATGCAAAACATACCTTAAAAAATCAAAGGAAAAATACACTTAAAATTCCAAGTTCTCAAGTCCTAACTCTGAGTCCGGGTATCTCTTTGTAGGCTGCATTTGCCCAAAGCAGAAATATTGCTGTGACATTTAATGCTGATGTAAACATCAACAGGCTAGCCTACAAAAGCCCATGACCATCATCATGTCAATACCTCTCATTCTTTTTGGGCCATGGAGAAGCTGAGCACAGCATTTAACTCCACACCTGCTTTGTCCAACAGTAGATAATATCGTTTATACCCAGGCTTCCTTTCTGTATGTCCTGGGTGATGGAGTTACTCTTCAGGACCACAGGACAGGTACAGCTTACCTCCATGTCCATGTGCAAGAGCTGAAATGAGTGCACTGGAGTGGAGATTCAATGTAACAACATAAACATTTAAAACTAAATATTATTGAAATGATCTCCAAATACACCAAGCCAATTTTCTTCCATCAGTGAACCACTGGTAGGCAGTATCTGCATAAAGTGCATATTTTGGGGTTTTCCACTGCCTATATATGTTAACTTTATACTATCCTTTGGACTACTAAGTGTATAATAAAACTGTCTAAATTAATGCATATGTTAAATGAAAAATACTTTTGTTATCAGAAAATGACTGTGGGCCTCTGAACGCTAAAAAATGGCATCAAAATGTAGCTGAAATCAAGCCTGGAACAGGCCTCAACATGTAAAAATTGCACAATAAAGCATAATAAAATGAAGTTTGCCTATACAAGAATGGCCGTTTCCTTAAGAAGAACAATTAGCACACACTCATTTTTGTTTGTCTGTTTATCTATCTATCTATCTATCTATCTATCTATCTATCTATCTATCTATCTATCTATCTATTTGCCCATGTGTTAGGAAGAGAAACATAGCCCATAAAACTCATGTTTTTGTTTTTGTTTAATGAGAAACCTTTGAATATTTTCCTTCATTCTAAAAGTTGTCCACTGTTTTTCCTTAACCTTTCCCTCTGGATAATGTAATCTTTTCTTATTTATTCCTGTTTGAAATTTTTAAGATTTATGTATTTGAGTGTTTTGTCAGTGTACATTCATGTGCATGTGCGTGCTTGCGTGTGTGCGTGCGTGCGTGTGTGAGGAGCATATATTTTTGGTACATGCAGAAACCATTAGAGAGCATTCAATCCTCAGGAAGTGTAATGACAAAGAGTTGTGAACTACCATGTGAGTGTTGGGAATTAAACAAAGATCCTCTGCAAGAATAAAATGTGTTCTAAACTCCTGAGCCATTACTTCAGCCCCTCCTATTTATTCTTAGAAATTATTTATTTATTGTGATATAATGTTGTCATGTTTTAAAAAGAATATTAAAATACAATGTTTGGAGTCTTACAATCTCTTTGTGTTTTATGCCAATTAAAAATGTTTAATTATGTCTTTTATCTTTAGTATTAGGGAAGATCCTATCTGTTCTAGTGGATTTCTAGTAAATCCAGTGACATTAATTAATTAGCCTTTTTCTCACTGAAAAACCATACTTTTGAGAAAGTGCATGCACACACATATTTATTTGTGGTCTCCTCAATCTGTTCTGCTTGTGTGTGTGTTTTCTTGAGTACAAGATGTTTCTATTCCTGCTGTTTCTATTTTCATGGCATAAAACACTGGCTCTCCCTCACCGATATCCTTGCCAAGTGTGTCCTGGCTAGGAAAAGAACAATTAAAATTTCTTTTCAGGAATCAAAAAATGAACACCATTCACCCCTTGTCTTTAATTCTCCGTGTTTCTCCTCCATTTTACAAAAATAAAAGGAAATGTTAGTGTGAGAGAACATGTCATACACATGTTTGCATTATTGATTCAGGACAGAAAATTCTTCTCTATGAAGAAAAGAATAAACATGACTTTAGAAATGTCTGTAATTAAGGTGTCTTAATTATCAGTACTGTCCAAATCAAAGCAGGAGCCATTACAAACCAAGTGAAGAAAAATTACCATGAAATCTTGATGTCAGATATTTTTATCCTGTGATCTCACCAAAAAATTCTGGTCCTTTAGGAAAATCTGACACAGACTATCCATACCAACAGAATGATGGTATTTTTCTATTTAATGTATTTTTAGTATCTATGAGTGTATTGCTACATATTTATGAGTCTATTATCTGTTAGTCTATTATGTATGTATTTATTAAAAGACTGAGAGACTGAAATTAGGGAGAAGTATTTATTGTTTTCGACTATTCTATGAATTCTCTTTCTTCAATATTTACGAATGCCTTCTGTGTACTGCACTTGTATTGGTTTTTCTGAGTCTCATTTTTCTCCTTTTATTTCCTTTCTAAGATCACGTAAGTTTTAGGGGCCATGCGTGTAATGCGAAGATTATATGCGAGCAGTATTCAATAGGAGGTGTGTTCCCCTAACTCATTGCTTGCAAAATGTCTTCTCCTTCAGGCCAACTTCTCCCATTGCTGTCCACATAGCTAAATCATGCAAGGACTCCAGGCTCAGCTCAGTGTGTTCACTCCAGGAAACACAGGCTTTCTTGTGTTTACACCCGTTTAAGGTGTGTCATCTCTAGCCTTATTTTTCTCTTTATTTATCTCACGGTTTCCCCCTTAGAACATCTTGAAAGTAGAGACTTGACCTTGCTGATCCTGCATGTGTATGTTATTATTTACATTCTATACTATAGCTATCACGTCAGCATTTGTTTAATGTTGATGAACAAGGGAATAAATGACTGGGTAACCGTAGTAACCAAGACCTTGAGAACCAAGTTGATCTAGGAAGAAAAAAGGATAACACTGGCATACACATACTTTTATTTTCTCTTTAGAAATATTCTTTTGATTTTTGCCTAATATTATAATAAAATTAAATTATATTTTAGTTTACTTATGGAAAACTTTGAATACTTTCAGGAACATAATTTCTAATTATATTTTATCCAGCAATAGGCTACAAAGCTAGAAGTCAGTTTTGGATATGAAAAATTGTCAGTATTTGTTCAAAATGATATTAAAAGTGTCATTGAACATTTTAATATTTTAATATTCTATATTCTGGAATGTTGCATTAATTTGTCTCTTGGGTTTCTACTTTATATGTGAATTCACTGTTAACATTTTTTTCTATTAATTATTTTTATGGAATCTTTTAACAAATTGGTCTTATGATATGACTTTTGGTTATTCAATTGAATGTGGCTTTTCATGTACTCTAGATTTTTTACATGAACAATAGTCCAATATATTTGAAGAGAAATCCCTGCACCAATCTGAGGGAAAAAACATAGCATTGAGGTAATCTTTTAATCAATAACCTGAAAATTAGGCAATGGGGTGAAATAAAATGTCTCACAACAAGCCTAGAGAACCAATTAAAAAAAAACTCTCTAAAATTATGAAACCAGAAAAGATTTCTGGAATCATGTAGGAAACATATTTGAATATTACCAACGTAGGATACAGTAGTAATTTAAGAATTAAAATGTGGAACAGAATCCTAAATTTAGTAGATGAGCTATGAATTGAAAAAGATTTCGAAGTCTGGCAAAGTAAAATGTTGTTTTGAAAAAGGAAGCTTCTTTTGGAAATCCATTTTAAACTCAGAGTGGGTCAATGGATATAGCGTTATTGTACTAAGCCCATGAGTTCCTTGTTAGGCTATTCGATAGTATAATTTTACCTATTCTCAGAAGATTGAGTAAAGTCCAGGGCTGCTATAATCACAGGCTACAAAGGGGAACAAAACACCCAGTGAATACCTGCACCTGCAATTTTACCCACAAACCTAATGCCTGGACAAAAAAATATCCCAAGAGCGATTAGAGAATAGACTTTGGGTAATTCTCTCTGCTTGAAGTTTAATAAAGAAAAGAAAGGCTGACTGGCAGGTACATCTGGCTGCCTTTGACACCAAGTACCATGCAATTACCTCTTTCATTTCAAATTCTAGGGAACTGGAGAGAAAATAGCACTGTTCTAGGTTTAGAAACCTATAAAACCTAAACAGGAAGCTTTATAATTTTTAAGTTTTTCCTCATTCTTTAAATAATGAGCATACTGAAATATTTGCAGTTTTACTGTTACTTACTTTTACAAAGGTCACTGTCAAAACAGGAAAGTATCAGTTGCTCAAATCTTTCTAATTAGGGTATGTGTGATTTAATGATAAAATACGTAAATATAAATGTTTCATTATAATGCTACTTGAATGATTATTGAGTCTATAAAATAACTTCTCTATTTTCTTACCATACATATAATACTCCATAGTAATCAATTCTAGACAGCATAGCAACTACTTTACATCTCATTAAAATAATCATATATTCAACCCTCAGATGAAAAAGATGTGAAAATTATTGCGGTCAAAGACTAGGAACAATAGAGTATAAGAGAGGCTGTGGGAATGAGCGAGTATAAGAAATACTTTATAGCTTTCCCCAGGTACCAATAAGAAAAACAATTAAAAATATCAACTAGACATGATGGAATTACTAACACAATCAAATACACATAAAAAATGCAGAATTAAGAAGCCTTGGATTTAATACTTAAGTCTTCAAAAAATATTGATGAAAAAGAATTAAAAGAATTATATCCTGTTTATATTAATGTGAGCAATATTGTACTCTACGAATAACATTTTAAGAGTAAAATTATCTATGGGAAGACTTTCATGACTACTTTGCACATTAAAACTCTTGAATGTTTTTTAATTCCTATGAAACTTATACACAGTTGGATATATTAACTTCTGTGACAGGATGGAGGCATAACATAAAATCAAATTTCCTTAAATTATTGTGTGAGAAAGTTTAAGCATCCTTGTATTTTTATCTTAATATAAAGGGACAGATAATTTCACAGTGTTTGGGATAACTGCATTCCATCTATCTCCTGCACGGTACCTAAGTGGGTGTATTATAAAACTGACTGGCTAGCAACTCCTCTCAGGCTTGTAGAATCAGTACCTGGTTTGTTAGGTGGCATGTTTTCAGGTTTCCAACAGGCCCACCACTCATCCATACTATCTTGAATGTGGCAAACAAATGACTTTCTAATAGCCCCCTGGACTGTCACCTATAAAGGATAAATTGGTTTGTTTAATATCTTCACTCAAACATATAAGGGTGGGTATATGGTCCTCTTTTTTATTTTTTTTTTAATTTTTTTTTGTGGGGGAGGATTTCATACACAATAGTGTACTCACATCTTTCCCCCTTACTGTCCTCCCTCCAATTTTTCCCATGTCCCTCCCTCTCTTTCTCAAAGTCACGGCCTCTTAACCTTTAATTATATTTGTCACACACACACACACACACACACACACACACACACACACACACACACGTTTATAAATACAACATGATGAGATTATTTAGTGTTGCTGATTTTGTGACAGGTTCTGAGACCTTCCCACAACTGACGCCATGAAGGAAGTGACTGCCATTCAGACCATAAAACTCAGCCCTTAGACAGCACCATATGAAAAGAGAAAAACAATGGCACAGTCCATCAAAGTCCATAGCTCTGGCAAAGTTCCTTAGGAGAGGAGGGACCATGTTGCTTCGTGGTTTCAGAAAATATAGTCCATTATGTCAAGAAAAGCCTGGTGACAGGAGTTTTCACACATTTGAGTGAACCAGAAACCCAAGGAAGATAAAGCAGGAAGCGGGGTGCAAACCTCAAGGCCTGAGGACTCCATAACTCAAAAGTCCTACAACCTTTCAGAATTGTGCCATCAGCTGTAGACCAAGCGTTTAAACAACGGAGCCTATGGTGGGGCTTACCATGTTCAAACCCTAGCGGGTGGACACGCTAAAGAAGGGACACACTGCGACGTCTGAGTTTCCCTGTGTACAGTTGCTTCTGCCATCAATAGTTAGGTGAATTCAACATGCAACAAAAACAAACAAACAATGGTGAACATGCACCTAGACAAGACGAAGTGAAACTGTGTTTGAATATGCCAAACACATACATGCACTGCTCAAATATTGGCCTGCTATCTCTGGTCAACTCTTGTCTGTTGAGATCTATGTCTATATCTGATGCTATTTCTTGTCTCTTATAACAGACCATCCTTCCTCGGCTACTTTTAATTAAGCTCAGGCTGATGACTCCATATATGCTACATATGAATTTAACCCTTTCCTGGTAGCACATTTGAATTTTCTAATAGTTTATTATATTCAAAATGTGCTACTTCCTGCTAAAGCAGAGTTGGTTACATTATCAGGAGTAAAATAAACTTTAAAATTATTGCATACTATGGTGTGCCCTCATTGTTCAGAGAATAAAATTTGTTATAAACTGTACAAGAAACTTGAGAAAATGACAGTGCTTCTTTTTTAGAGAAAATTACTTTAGTTATTGTACTTGATAAAATTATTGCCATTACTTCCCACTGTTCATGTGCTATAATATCTGTAGGGTCTATTATCATCACAAAAGTACAGAAAGAATCTGAATTAGTAAACTACTGCACTCTCCAAATATAGTTGAGGAGTTTGTTTGGTTTTGGAGAAGCAGAATTCATTTGCATGGAGATTTTTCACCGGTGCCAATTCCTGAGTTAAATTCTAAGTAACACAAAATATAGATAAAAATCTATTGTAAATGATAAGTATTGCTCATACAAATATATTCCCTTTTAAGAATATAGATAGAATGAATGGGATGTCACTTTTCCTTACTATAAAAATGATGACATATAACAGCATAATATTAACTAGATCAAATCATTCCATGATGTTAATCATATTCAAACTTCATGTGGTCCATGGTAGATGCATTCAGTTTTATTTGTTAATCTTTAAAAGATGGAAGAAGAGCCGGGCGGTGGTGGCGCACGCCTTTAATCCCAGCACTCGGGAGGCAGAGCCAGGCGGATCTCTGCGAGTTCGAGGCCAGCCTGGGCTACCAAGTGAGTTCCAGGAGAGGCGCAAAGCTACACAGAGAAACCCTGTCTCGAAAAAACCGAAAAAAAAAAAGATGGAAGAATAAAAATAAAATATCCAAAATTTTAAATAGTTACAGCAAATCCATCCATGTTCTGAGATATTTTGCATAAATTTTTGTTCTTGTTTATTTACAACTTAAAAGTATTGACAGTTCCAGCTAATATACCAATATTTCAACCCATTTTCTTTTCTAGCAGGATGCTTTTACTCAGTATTTGGAAAATGAAAAATCACTTTTGAGGTGTAGTGGTAAGGCATGGCAATCTGGTCTCATATAAAATCGAGAATAGTTCAAAACTGTCAAAATCAACTTTTGTCCAACTCTGATCACTAATTAAAGGCTCTCAGTTGGCTCTAATCATTGAACTGTACTGGAAGATCAGCAAGCATGTGGAAATCATGTTTTAGCTTATTCTGCACCTATTTTTTTTCACCATTTGCTCAGAAGCCTTGAAAACCAGTGGTCTCATGATCAGTCTTTTTGCAAAACAGTGGAATGTCAGGTACTTCAGAGTACACAATGGGTTTGGTTTCCCCAAAGCACCAGCTTCATAGATCTGTCAGTACTTTATCTGTCTGGTAGTTTGCTGAAAAGTTTTCTTCCCCATTTGTCTTCATTTGACTCAGTTCACTACTTTGTATATGCATAGAATTCTGCATCAGGATGTTTGTCAAAAATCAGTGGTAGTCATTTAACAACACACCTATCCACAATACCATTACCTATGAAGACTAATATGAATCTAAACAGAACTCCATGGACAAAACTGATGACTGGGATGTTCATTGAGGCTTCGGAAGTCCTGTAAATGTGTAGGTCTATATGCAAGTCCAGAAGAGACTTCATGTCTCATCTGTAGATAGATAGCTGGCTTTGAGACCCTGTATAGTCAGAACAACTGAAAAAGAGTTACAAATTGCCCACCTGAGTGCTGAAAGCATACTACAACCTGCACTGACCTTCACAAGCCTGGATTGTTTAATGCTATGCATCATGTGAGTAGATTTTTTGAAATTTACATACCATAACAAAATATTTTAGCAGCTACAAATTGAAAAATACAGATTTCACAGAATTATACTAAGAAAATAAATCACTAAAAAAGCAAACCAATAATGATACAATACTAACAAATACAAACTCCATGAAGAGGAGTTGAGTTGACATTTTCTTAAATGCATAGATTTATTTATTTTTCCTTTTTTATTAAGAGATTTTCTGTTCGTTTTACATACTAACCACAGTTTCCTCTTTCCTCCCTCCTCCCACCCACAATCCTCCCCCCACAACCCACCCCCTCATTCCCACCTCCTCCAAGGCATAGTCTCCCATGGGGAGTCAGCAGAGCCTGGTACATTCAGTTGAGGCAGGTCCAATCCCCTCCTCCCTGTACCAAGGCTGAGCAAAGTATCTCAGCAGAGGCCCTAGGTTCCCAAAAGCTGGCTCATGCACTGAAGACAGGTCTTGGTCTCACTGCCTGGGGGTCCCCTAAACAGTTCAAGCTAAACAACTGTCTTGCTTATTCAGAGGGCCTAGTCCAGTTCCATGGGGATTCCTCAGCTTGGTCCACAGTTCATGTATCTCCACTAGTTTGGCTAGTTGTCTCTGTACTTTTTCCAATCATGGTCTCAATATCTCTTGCTCATAGAATCCCTCCTCTCTCTTGTCGATTGGACTCTTGGAGCTCCACCCGGGACATGGCCGTGGATCTCTTCTTGTGCTTCCATCAGTCACTGGATGAGGGTTCTATGATGATAGGGTGTTCAGCCAACCGATCACCGAAGTAGTCAGCTCAGACACCCTCTTGACCATTGCCAGTAGTCTATGGTGGAGTCATTTTTGTGGATTCCTGGGAATCCCCCTAGCACTCTGCTTCTCCCTAACAACAAAACTTTAAGAAAATTAAACAAATAGGATATGAGATCCATAAATGAGGGAAAAAATATCAGCAAGCCTTCTCCTTTGGAGGTCGAGACATTTGATTTGTGATATTTTTGCATCAACTCAAAAAATGTGCAAAGAACTAGAGAAAAATGCCTAGAATGTTGAAGAAAAGTAACAGAATGTTCAAGTGAATATCCATAAAATAAAGCTGAACAATAACAGTATGAAAACAGATTTGAAGTTGTAGA
Organism: Peromyscus maniculatus bairdii; assembly: GCF_049852395.1. Lineage (NCBI taxonomy): Eukaryota > Metazoa > Chordata > Mammalia > Rodentia > Cricetidae > Peromyscus > Peromyscus maniculatus. Next base: position 19,187,164 of record NC_134867.1, read on the forward strand.
AAGCAAAGAAACTGGGAATGTTGATATGATAGAGTTAATGAACTCAGTAACAGAAAACACTGGAGAAATAACTAAAGGAATGTAGCAAGTGTTAAATGAAAATTCTAGAAACACTAATAAAAAAGTGAGCAAGCAGGAAGATTATTTGAATAATGACTGGACTTTCAAAATGTTAAGTGGAGTTCTCCTCTGCCTATCCAAGAACTCTACAGAGGATTTGACTAAAGAGATCTGTACCTGGATGCAAATGTTGATGACAAAGAATCTTAAAAGCAGCAAGAAAAATGTGAACCATTAAATACAAGTTTTCAGCAATAAGCAGTCCTTAAAAGAGCTCAGAGGAAGAAATTCCAAATGCTAACAGGAAAATATTACCAGCCAATAGTTCTATATACAGTCAAAATAGGTTCAAAAAGAATAAAATAATACATAATAAAAGAATACAACATCTGTTGAAAAAAATTGAAAGTGTATTGCTCACACACAGCAGCTTTTAAGACAAACTAAAGGGGATTCTTCACTCTGAAACAAAGGACCCTTGTCAGGAACAAACCCATGAGGCAAAGAGTACCAGTGAGTGCAATTATGTATATAAATATAAGAGTAATATGAGTCTATTTTGTCCTCTTATTTTTAAAGGAAACCCACATAAAATAATGATTATAAAATTATATTGTTTGCCTTATAGTGCATAAAGTTAACATTTTTTTAACAATAATATCTGATAAAGGGAGAAAAAAGGTTGTACTGGAACAAAGTTTTTGCATGATTTTCAAATTAAGCTAATATTAGACCAAAAAAAAGGATTAAGGTAAACAGTTCATTATAGCACAAAGGTGACATCATAAAAATATATAGTAAGCTAAATAATTAAAATGATATAGTAGAAAATATCAACTCAGATATAGAAATGATGGAGAATCAAAGATAAAAAACCAAAGATGTATAGGAAAAATAATAAAAGAGTGAATATGTCTTAATTTATTAGTAAATGAAATAACTGCATAAAAATACCCCAGTATAAAGTTAAGGACTAAGAGATTTTATCAAATGTCAGGAGCAATTGTCATGAGCCATGACACAATTACAGCTTACAGCAATTGATGATTAGGATGTCAACCCACCAGAGGAATGGTTCTCTGATGGAGGAACCCTGTTGTTCAGGGCTTGCAGAGCCACGGTCTCTGTGAAACCAGTTGCTTACATCTGTAATTTCACATGTGCAATAACAGCTATGATATTTCCCCATTACCATGCATTTTCTGGTAATGTGTACGTGTAATATTATGATGACATCTCAATCTTCTGGGCACATATATTTATGGGTGGTCAAGAAGATGACTTCTCATTGGACCGTAGAATTTTGATATATGACCTGTGTGCTAGGATGTGCTTCATGACTGGATCGGTTGTTCCACAAAGACTGTAGACACTTCAAAGCCTGCTTTGTTCCTTTTGCTCAGACTAACTGCACACATTTAGCTCATTTTTACCTCAGAGCAAATTCAAACTATACTAAAGGCCTTTGTATACAGATCATAAGTTTAAAACTTTGCAATTATGCACAAGGTCAGAGGTACAAGTGTCCAACTAAGGATACCTATACAAAGAACCCTAAGAAAAGCATGCCAGTTCTTCACTTGCCAAGTCTGTTGATAAAAAGCTGTGTCTCAGAGTTTGTCACACTGGGCACTTGCACCTCCTCCCCCTGGTCCTGAGACCTTGAAACCTTGTGTTGCCATGGTAAATGGTTTGGCTCCTTATCTTTTACCCTAAGAATGTGCTTTTGACCAATGAGAGGTAACTCTTGTAATTTTTATTATTGCTTCAAGCCTCCTGTAAAAAGAGTATTATTAGGCTAGACGAGGAGAAGCAGGAAGATTAGAACAGAGAATAAGAGCTAAGAAATTATAGACAATTATGACAAGGAAATGAGCAGAAAAGAGAAGAACAAAGAGGCATATTTGGAACAGCATGTATGTGAACTAATTCATTCGTCCTCAGTACCCTAAATTCCTTTTGCTTCCTGTAGCATCAGTCTGAATCCTGAAGAGAATCTAAGGCTTGATCTTAAAGGCCCTTGATAATCAAATATAGTTTTATTATATGCTATCTATATACTACAGATTTTAGATTAAAAGAAAGAACTAGATATATGTAAAAGAAATCCTTTTCTTTAACTGTATTCACAAAATACCTGGTGAGACTATTAATATCATAATAGTTTTTAAGACAGAAATTACCAGAAAATACAAAAAATAGCACATTCTTATAATAAAAGGATAAACCATTAGAGACATTAATCACTATTATATGCACGCATAACAACAGTATTGCAAAAAGTAAGAAGCAAAAACCCGATAGACCTGAAATAGAAAGTTCCAGTTTCTCACTTTTAACACATATAGGATCAGTAGGCAGATTTATAAGCTGACTGGAGACTTTCATGACACAATACTCCATCCATACCTGTTGGAAGTAAATAACAAACTGTATCAAACCAGTGATCTCTAATCTCCTGTACTGAGATGTGGGTAGGAAAGGAGACAGGAACACTGGGATGTAGTTTTGAACTTACTATTATGACTGCACTTGTGCACAGACTGCACAACACCCTGCTAGTGAGGTTATCTGTGCTCTGCAGAAAGTTGTCTGTATTTGCGAGGAGAGAGTCCTCTGTACTACAGGGGACTTGGGCACCGCAAATTTCTTCTGGAATATTCACTGACATCTCTTCATGCTTACAGTTTCAGGAATGAACCCTTCTGCCAAATCGCCACCTTGATTCCTTAATTGTTCTTTATTTGAGCAAACCACGCCTCTATTTTCTGAAAAAAAAATCTCCAAATCCACAGACTATTCGACAGCTACATGCATAGGATTAGTGTTAAGACTTCCCTGAATCCCCTAAATAAATCTAGCTATCCATCAAAAGTCTGGCGCACCTGCGGCTCAGATGTATTGCCTTCTCTCTCTCTCTTGGTTGGAAACTTTTTCTTCACCTTTGGAAAATCATTTCTTTTTAAATCCCCTCTGTGTCATCCATGATTTCTTTCCCCGAAAAAAAATCTTTGGAACCATGAAGGACAATGACAGTTCCAAAAGGAACATTGTTCATTCTGGAGGGGAATGCTAGACTGGGAATGAATTGTGTTCCATGCTGCTATGACAAAACAACCAACAGAAACAATTTGAAGAATTATTATTATGGGCACACAGTTTTGGTGGGCTCAACATATCATTATGGGAAGATAGAGAGTAGTTCAGACTAAGAAAAGAGTGACATAGGAAGTATCCATGAATAAAACATCTCTAAGGACATGCAGCATACATTCCCCAGCCAGGTTCTACCTCTACAATATGCACTACAAGATGGACACCAAGTATTCAAAATAAGACATACTAACAAATTGTTGATACAAGACTGTGAAACAATTATTTTTTTTAAAAAGGTCTTCATTTCTAGGTAGAAATGAAAGAAATACCATTTTGTTATTCATAGGTGACATAATATTATACAAAGAAAACCTATAATCATAAGATATGAGGTTGATATATGAAGTCAACTGTATTGATATTGTAGACATTATCGAAATAAAAAATAAAAATAAAATTTAGAAGATACATTCCTTTTTAAAACTTTACCAGGCAAAAAAATTGTTTTTACAAAAATGGTCAAGCTTTCTTCCTTGTAAGTCACAAAATATCACGGAAAGAAGTTGAAGAATATCTAAGGAGATGAACAAAAAACATTGTATCCATTTCACATGACTGATGTAACAACAAATTACATTAAAACACACCAAATTTATTATTTTCTCACTCTAGAAGCTAGAACTGAAATCAAATTGCAGTTTGCATTTCTTCTGAGAGACTCTGAGAGAAAATCCATTTCTTGCCTCCCGACCTCCCCCCACCTCATTTTTCATCTCTCTCCCTTGCCCTTCTCTTAATGTTTGTAGTGGATTCACCTGCACAATCCAGAAGTCTCTGTATTCCATCATTCTGTGCCTCACCACCTCTAGAGTCTGAGGTCATGAGTGATGACATATTCACAGCCTCTAGTACTTAGATGCTCGGAATTGTGTAAGCCACATTTTATACTTACAGCTGGTTCTAAGATTAGAGAACATAGTGGGATTACTAGAATAGTATAGTCCTCAGATGTGTGTACAGATTAATTCTGATCCCTGAGTACACCCCATTTCTGTTAAGATACCAGCTGCTGATCTGTAGACACTGGCAAGCTAATCCTCAAATTTGTATAAAAATAGAAAAAAATACAGAACAGCCAAAACAGTGATGAAAAGGAAAAAACTGAAACCTGAAGAAAAGCCATTCCTCATCTCAAATTTATAAGAAAGCTGCATCAAAAAAGACAGTGTCCGGCATAAGCATAGACATCTAGATCGATGGAAATGGAAATGGGACGTCCGAAACAAAATCTAGTATCTATGATCAATTGATCACATTCAGAGGGAAGGAGGAGAGAAGTGCTCTAGGAGCCAACACCCCAAAATGTATTGGTTCCTGAGATGAAACTTCCTCACCTTCCTAAATGGTATTTGGAAACTTCAAATGTATAGGTATAACAAGTAAAGGACAAGTTATCAAAAACTGAGTGTTGGTGAGATGTGCCAATTGTTCTATGATACCTTAAAAAGCCTCTACTCGAATGGCTTTTGATGATTCTGAAAAACATCAAGTTTACAGAAAAAGAAACTGTATGCTCTAAACTTTCAGAGGCCTTTACCAACTGTACCTAAATTTAGAAAATAGAACAGAGCAAAAGTTGTTTTGTTGCTTCTTTTGTTTTGCTTTTGAGACAAGGTCTCTTTTCACTGTAGCTGAAGATGGCCAAGAATAGAAGCATTTCCTCTTTCAGCTTCCAAGAGTGTTGATGTTATAGAAATGGGATATAATATCCAGCCCTAAAGCAAAAAGTTGAAGGATACCCATTCTTTGTTATGTATGGTCTTTCTAGAAAGAAAAATAGAACATGGCTTCCACCTTCAGTTCTTCCAGAAGTTTTAAATACTGGACTGAGCTTCTTTGGAATAGAAGGATATAATTTGTACACACAACAGACATAAAAAATGAGGCTCCGCCCTCTGTTATACACAACGCTAGAGCCCATTGGATCATATATATCATCCCCAAGCTTTTTTCCTTTTTGTAGTTGTGAGTGTCTAGTCTTTCCTTTAGCTCATTACAAACAATTGTATTTTTTTTGTGATCACTAAATTTATTTACAATGGATGACATGAAAATTGCCTCTTTTTGTTGTAAATTGGGAATATTGATAAATGACTATTACCCACAATTTGTAAGGAATATACTAACTTTCTAATATTCGACTATTTGACGAACCATTAAAAACCACAGAACTAATAACATGTATTGGTCTAGGCACTGTGGAGATGGTTTAATCATTACTAAATTAATAATTTTTTAAAAAGCCTTTCAGCCAAGTGATGGTGGTGGCACACACCTTTACTCCAAGCACTTGGGAGGTAGAGGCAGGTGGGTCTCTGTGAGTTCAAGGCCAGCCAGAATACATAGAAAAACTGTGTCTTGAAAAACCAAAACCCAAACTGAAACCAAAAAACAAAACAAAACCAAAAAATAAATAAATAAGCCTCTCAATGATTTTCATTTGGGGTTTGATTTTGTTTAAAGGGTGTGATTAAAGAAATGGATCATTTTCCCACAGAATTTTATTTTTTACACATTTTAAGTAAGCACAGCAAAGAAAAATTGTGGCTTCTTAAAGCATCACTGGATCATTTAAAATCTTATTGCAGATTCACAAATGAACTTACGCTACTCAATATACACGATTTAAATTAAACATTTTATCGTGGATTGCAAACAATTAAAATCAACCCAGTGACCACAAGTTCCAACATACACCCAACTATGTTTGTCCGTATTCTGAACCTTGCATATTTTGATTATAGAATTTACAGAACACTATGATTTAACATATTGTTGACATATTACTGTATTAAGAAATATTTTTTGGGAAACCTAGATCTCACTCTTTTTTTTTCTTTTTTCGATTCACATTAGCTATAATGTCAACTCTTACATTTCTATTAATAAACATCAATTCCTACTTTCCCCTGGCAGAATCCATATTATATTGTACTTATCTGCTAAGGCAGAAAAGTTAGCTAGGTGGTGGTGGCATATACCTTTAATCCCACAGGAGGCAGAGGCAGGTGGATCTCTGTGAATTTAAGGTTAGTTTGGTCTACAGAGCTAGTTCCAGGATGTAGCAATGCCCATGTTATTACCTGTTCACCATGTCTGAGCGAGGGGCTGAGGATTAAAAAGAGAAACAAGACAGCAGGTCATTGGTCTCAGTAGAATGTCCTTTATTGGAGGAGAGAGGAGGCCTTAAATAGAGACTTTCAGCACAGTGGAAGAACCTGGGAGGGCAAAAGTTCACTACAGCTGTTTCACATTCTAGCATTACACCAATATGCAGGCTATACAAACCAGGAACCTTCGGTAAGCTGTTTAGGAGGAATGAAACCAGCAGGGAATTCGCATAGGGAGGACATCTGATCAAGGTCAGGAAGCAAGGCAACAGCTCCCCAAGGAATGGGGGCCAGGGCCCAACACTAGGACAGTCAGGAAAATACAGAGAAACCTTGTCTTATAAAACAAACAAACAAACAAACAAACAAACAACAACAACAACAAAACAGAACAAAAAGTTAAAGTTAGACCTTATGATCAAACTCAAGTCCAGTAACTGTAGTCTCCATTTCTACCGAGTCCATTTAGAAGAATGCACAAAAAATTCATAGATCCTCTTTCTTTTAATAAGAATGGAATAAGTGTGAAGTGATCTTGTGATTTTTTTTCTGAAAAACAAAATTATTTAGGTGTTGCATTACATTTTACATCCTTGGAACAAAACTATTTTCATCATGATGTTTGATATTATTAATATTGTTCTTAAAATAATGTCAAAAATTTATTTTAAGAAATGGAGTATTCATTTTATGAGGGAAATCTATCTATATTTTTCTTTTACTTTTTCATTTATTTTTATTATGCCTTTATTTAGTAGGATGGGTTTGTTAGTTTTCTCTTTCATTGCATGGAATAGGTAGAAAAGCTCAGGTGTTAGCCATACTTTGAAGATAGGGTAGGATTCTTTGGTGAATCTATACAAATCCTTGGGCTTTTTAATTGTTGGGAGACTTCATCACTTGATCATGTTGCTTACTATGAATAACTTTACTGGGTGGCCTCCAGATTTAATTT